>NC_056725.1:306053484-306118484 GCF_019279795.1 Protopterus annectens | reverse complement strand
AAACAAACTGAAAATGCCGAACTTTGTAATTTTTCCCAGGGCAAGTAAACACTGTAGTGCAATCCTGGAGTTGGTATATATAGGTTCATAGGTTCATAGGTTGGTATTAGGCTATCAGTCCTAGGGCCTATACAAGCCTAGCCATAACAATTTCCTGGATATTTCTTCCCACAATATTTACTTCCCTGAATATATATAGCTGAATGGGGTTGTGGGGGGCAAGCTGGGTTTCAGATAGTAAGGTGTGTTTTAGTACAGTTTTGAGTTTTGTGCTGTTGTTTATTTGCCCTGGGAAAAGTTTGCAGTTCAGCATTTTCAGCTTTGTTATTTTCATCTCAGCAAAATAATGTTCAGCTTTATGGACTTTCAGTCATTTAAAGTAGATCCATACATATATCTATCTATAGATAGATATGTATAGAGATATAGAGATATAGATATATTAATATATGTGTGTGTGTGTGTGTGTGTGTGTGTGTGTGTGTGT
This sequence comes from Protopterus annectens, assembly GCF_019279795.1. NCBI lineage: Eukaryota > Metazoa > Chordata > Ceratodontiformes > Protopteridae > Protopterus > Protopterus annectens. The sequence goes on along the minus strand of NC_056725.1, from coordinate 306,117,997 downwards.
GTGTGTGTGTGTGTGTGTATATATATATATATATATATATATATATATATATATATATATATATATATATATACATATATATATATATACATATATATATATATATATATATATATATATATATATATTTACAAATGGCACAGTGCTTGTCATTTGAGATTTTGGTTCAGTTTTAAGAAAATCCTGAGTACTTATGCCCAACTGCCATTTCATTAAACCAACTTAACTCTATAAAGTTTTTAATATACAATGAGCTTGTCTAACTGTAGAATAGGTCGCACTAGTTAGCTGGTATTGTTTGCATGGTAAAATGGTGAGTTTGACTCACATTTCATTCTGCATTGCAGAATTAAATCCGGTCTATGGAAACAGCTTAAGCAACTAGGATTTGTTTTTTAGTGATTATTTCTGTCTGTACTATGTTTGTTCCAGCATGGTATGCTAAAAAGTTTAACTACAACATAGCAAACTGGACGTCCAGTAACAGACAGGTGAAAGTAATGAATTTTAGGAGCTTAGAGGTGTACTAGCATCAATTTACATGACATTTGCCCACCTTTGAAAAAAATATCATTTCAGTTATCCATGTAATCTGAAAAAAGATATTTTGAAAAGTTGTATCCAACAAGCAGATGGGTGCCAATTTGCTCACCCTCCCTTCCACAGTCAAATAGACAATGCAAAAATATTGTGAATGCTGTTAGTTTGAAATGTATGCAAATTACTCTGTGGCCACTGTAAAGCTTACAAGTCAATATCATTTTGTTCAGACTGACAAATATAAAAGCCACAAAAATGAATAATAATAGTAATAATAATAATAGGTTCATAGGTTCATAGATAGGTACTAGGCTATCGGCCCAAGGGCCTACGTAAGCCTAGCCAACAAGCTTTCCTGACTTATGCCACCCAAGAAAGTTATTTTCCTGTGCCACTGTCGAGCAGAGACACAGACATGATCCCCAGGGTGTATTTCCTATTTCCCATTCACTCATCAAGATTTTTCTTGAAGAGTGCTAATGAAGAACTTTGCTTAACATAGATGGGTAGCCTATTCCAGAGTATGGGAAGTCTCTGGGACAGGAATCTATACCTCCAGCATGTCCTGTTTTTTGTGGTGATAAGATTTAGGTCCCTAGAGCACGTAGCTTGGATGGACTGGGATTTCTTTAGGTGTAGCATGTCCAACAGCTCCAGGTTTGACATAGCATTATATGCTATGCAAAAATCACCTCGGAGTAGGCGATATGCTACAGAGTAAAGCTGGAGTTTTTTGAGGCGGTCAGAGTAGGGCATTTGTTTGAGGCCAGTAATCCTCTTTGTGTGGTACTTCTGTGGCCTTTCCAGCTGCTGCAGATGTCTTGTGAGGTACATTCCAAAAGGGGTGTTGTACTCTATAATGGGTCTAATGAGTGTTGAGTAGAGGGGAACAATGGCCTCTTTTTTCCTGGATGAGAACCCTTTTATGATGAGGTGTGCCATGTAGAAGGACTTCTGACTACTGTAGCGATGTGACTATCAAAGGACAGACTACTGTCCACCTGGGTTCCAAGGTCTCTTATCACACATTCGGTGTTAAGTAGATTGCTGCCTATGTGGTAGTTCATGGGTACAGAGTTTTAACCAAAGGGGATGACACTGCACTTTTTGGCATTGAGCTTGAGGCCATGACTCTGACACCAGGCATCTGTCTCAGCGAGGCCCTTCTGTACCATGTCCACATCATTTGGGAACTTGACTATGGCTCCTAGTTTGCAGTCATCTGCGAACTTCATTAGCTAGAAGCCTTCTGTGTTAGCCTGTACTTCAGAGAAGTAGATACCAAATAGGAGAGGTCCCAGGACAGAACCCTGTGGTACTCCACTTGTCACTGCTTTGAGGTCAGATTTGGAGTCTGCAACTTTTACAGTGTGGGTTCTCTCAATGGGCCAGTTGGCAACCCATCTTGTGATGTAGGGATTTATACCTAGTTTAGTGAATTTAGCTGTAATTCCAGAATGGGGGATGGTGTTGAAAGACTTGGTGAGGTCAAGATAGGCTGTGTGAACCACCTTTCCCTCATCTACGGCTTTGGTGATCACATCAAAGAAGTCGATCAGGTTCAGGAAGCATGATCTGCCTTTCCCAAACCCAAACTGGGTGGGTTCCAGAGTTTGGAGGTTTACCAATGTCTTTACTTATGAGTTCCATGATGATACGTTCCATGGCCTTGCAGACCAGGCTCGTCAGGCTAATAGGTCGATAGTTCCCGGGATCAGTGGTGGTAATAATAATAATAATCATAATAATAATAATAATTTACATAGCTATATGATCAGGAGTGAAACTAGTAGTTAATGGTCTTTAATGACAGTAGAAATAAATACATTCTAACACAGTGTACCAAAATTCTGCAAAAAAAAAATATATATATATATATATATATATATATATATATAGAGAGAGAGAGAGAGAGAGAGAGAGATACATATGTATATGCATATATACATATATATATATGACCTGAAAGATAGAAACAATGAAATAAAACTCCAGAATAAGTGCATAGTTAAACAGCAGCCTGAACACACAATTACCAAAAATAGAAATATTAGGCAGGTATATCTGAGCAGGTATAACAAAAACATAAATGAAAAAGAAAAAAATAACTCAAAGAAATGCAAAGACAATTTACAAATGATTAAACACAACAAGGTTTTACAAATACACTTTGTCCAGTTGTTCAACAAATAGCAAACAAAAATGACTTAAATATAATTAGTAAAAACATGCTATTAATTAAATTCAACTGCCAGCATTTTGTCAATTAAAAATAATATATTGTACACCAATTCACCTAAAACACTTGATTTTCACTATAGGCTTTAGACTATGCATACCATTCAACACATATCAGCCCTTAAAATATCAATCCATTTATATTCTATATATTCAGTCTTTGGTATACACATAGCTACATCTTGTTTCTGAAGATGAAGCTTATTTTCAAATAAAAATACATAGCTTATTAGTGAGAACAAGGTGCAAGAGTTAACAGATTTTATTAATTGTACTGTTAGCAAAATCAGCATGTATTCTTAAATATTTTCACACAGAATGTATACCATCATTAGGGATAATTGAAAAAAGAGAATCTACATCAAGAGTCACAAACATGTATTCCAAATGCTAATTCACCTTATATCACTCATACAATTGCATTCAAAATTATTGCTCTCCCATATATGACTTGGTGGAAATCTTAAAACCTCTTTTAGGGCAGTTTCTAAATAAGAAGATATTGGTTGAATTATCCATCCACTTACTGAAACTATGGGTCTCATCAGCACATTATTTTTTTCCCTTATGTACATTGGGAATATCATAATAAATTGGAGTACTCAGATACTGGACTTAAAAATAATTCAAAAGCTCTAGTGAGAAATAATTGTTCATATGCAGTGCATATATATCACTGTTCACTTTTTTAATTATATTGCTAAGATCAACCAGTGTAATATTTTTATGGTATTTTTGTATGAAGTTTCATCCAATGGTAGAGCCTCAACACTCAACAAAAATGTCTCTTTGTCAAGTATTACTACTCCACCCCCTTTATCAGCTTGTATAATTATGATTTCATTACTACAAATCAAAGAATCTTATGCCCACTTCTAATCAATAGTCATATTATAAAAAGACTTTCTAGAATCATTATATGTAAAAACAGGTCATATAAATCATTTTCACAAGCTCTCGCAAATGCTTGTATGACGGCATTACTTTTAGGGATAAAAAACACTTTATAAAGCATATTTGTGAAAACGTGTTGCATTTCATTTTTATTAAATTGTCTTTTTGTTTCTTTGAGACAATTTTTTTGGCTTGAACATAGAAGTCAACACTCCAGTTTAAAAAATGATGGCATATTTGAGGGAAATGAGGCATAGCAGATGTTTCTCATTTTATTTAATTTTTTAATTTTTGTTTTTATTTTGCACATTTGTTTACTGAGTAAGCTCTCAAGGCACAAGTGTTCCTTTTCATAGTTCACCCAGGATTGTTTTCTAGTTAAATAACTTGTTCACAGTAATGTAATAGGCAAATGATGGAGGAAGAATCAATCCCTGAACCCACAGCAACAGGAAACAAGTCATGAATACCTTAGGGCTAGTTTTATTTTCTTTAATCATGGCTCCCAGAACTAGTACTGAAAGAGTTTTGACTACTGACACTGGAGAAAAGTCATGATTTTGTAGTGAAATAAATAAGGGAAAACAACAGTAATATAATGTTATGATATTTAGAAGGAGGAGTAGCCCCATACTACTTTGCACACAGCAAAACTTACCATAAGGGAGTTTTTTCATACTGATTTGTATAGGTTTCTACTTGATAAGAGAAGGGTTTTGTTTCTCTTTTTATATATAAACTAGAAAGATGAATTGAACTGCAGAATCCTAGTAAAGACACAAATAACTACTGTCATACACTGGAATTGATAGGGAGGCATATGCTAAATACACTACTCTCTCAGAATTTTATAGAGTATGGTAAAATATGGAAAGTGTTTGGGGAAAGGGTCTGCTTCAGATAAAGACATACTTCCTGCTCTAACCAAAAATATTTCTTCCAAATTGTCATTGAAGAGGAAGTGGTGTTAATTTAGCAGATTATTTGAGGAAAGAATGAGACAAGGGCATAAAAATCTTCCAAAAAACTTTAAGCAAATTTAGTGAGCATTTCTGATACCTTATATTCTTTTTTTGGTGATTCAATGAAAGCAAGTGACATCAGGACTTTTGATCATTGCAATGGGAGTATTCACACAGACAACATAGGCTAGACATCAAATGTTCGAAAATTTCTCATTTATCTATCATCCACTATTTTAATCCTTGAAACTGTATCTTGGTAAGGTCAATAAAACAATATAAACAGTTAAAATACTGCTGTTTTCCAAAGAGTTACTTGCTGGGAAATTTTACAAGAGCATGAAGGGGAGGGGATGCTTTACTCCTGAGTTTGTTGTCCTTCAGATGATATGCTAAACTGAGGTCCCATCTTCATTTGTTGAGCTGAGTTAGATGTAAAAGATTCCATGGCCCCTTCCAAAAAGTGTAGGATTTTTTATTAATATCATTTATACACCCACACACACACACACGCACACACGCACACACGCACACACACACACACACACACACACACACACACACACACACACACTACATATTATATACATATTTACATTATTTACAACTATTTACACTTTTAACAATGTCACTTAGAATTATATTAATAAATACTTCACTCACCCTTTCATCCGCAACCAAAAGCATATCTTCACAGAATTTCTAATATCAATTTTCCATCAAACTTAATTTAATTCAGTCTTTCAGTCCATAACACCCATGAAACAAAAATATTCTATCATTTTTTTTCACTTCATCTTGTTTAGTCTTAACATAATAACCATATTCAATCATAACTATATTTAATTGTTCAACTTTTGTAAAATCACCCAGTGTTTTGGGTTTTACATAACTCTTCTCATAATTTATTCACCCTCAAAATGTATTCACCCTCAAACAACTCAAAAACACATGTTCTGTTGTTTCATATTCACCACAATTAATGCATATTCTGTCTTGTTTTCTTTTGTAGGGCAGATCTGCTTTAACAGGCAGATTACCTGTAGGCAGTCTCTATAGAAAATATTTACATTCTTAAATATTCTTACACCATTTATATCTCATTGTTATTATTTTTTTATACCTAAATGTTTCCAAGGGTCAATAAAATAACATGTTCTCATACTATTTAACTAGAATTCTTTTCTATTCTCTTCAGTCTAATTCACTTTTAATTTCCATAATATAATTTTATTTTGATATTTCTCTTTCCCAGAAAAAAATATACTTATAGTGTAAAATAAGCTCTGTCAAATTCTTACTTTTGTTCAAATAACAAAGCTCTGTATAGCCTTAATGATGCTGCATAGACAACTAGGTTTATTAGGTCTAGTCCTCCTATTTCTTCCTTCATGTACAAAATTCCATTCTTGACCAGATTCCGTCTTGATCCCCATATGAAGGAAATATAATAGACAATTATTTTTTCATATTGTATTGGCATCATATTGGTATTAGCTATATGTGCTATTTTTACCTAATAAAAAATAATTTATCAAATGCAGTTTCTTCCTGTATGATAATCTATTTTTTTCCAAAAAGTGCATATATCCTTTATTTCTTGAATCACTTTTTTCCCATTGTTTGTTCTTATAATCATTTAATCCACATATTATTCCTAATATATCTATAGCTTCTTCATTAAATTTTATACCTCTTATGTTTTCCTTACATCCATTTTTCTTTCAACCATTCTTTGTCTCTGGTGATAACACAGTTTCATCTCTCTCTCTCTCTCTCTATATATATATATATATATATATATATATATATATATATACATATTTTTATATATATATATATAAACACTTTATAATCTTGAAATACTGAAATGTCGAATTTCAGTATCTCGAGACTATAAAGTTGGAGTTTGAAAATAGCGAAAGTGCATAATCACGAATTCAAATACACCACATTCACAGTTATGGCTTTATGCTACGGAATCTCCAGGACTGTATGGGGATGGTGTGTGGTGTCGTGTGTGGAATTAGGTGTTATGTCACATAAGTGTGTGTTTTGTAAGGGTTTTGGGTGAGAGTTTGAGTGTATGTGAGTGTGCTGATATGTGTGTTGTGTTTGTATGGGACTGTAGAATGTGTGTGTGTGTGTGATTGCTTTTGTTTATTGTTTGTGCAATCTTGGAGTTAGTATATATAAGTAGGGGGAGTGGGGGTGCAGTCCCCCACATGGGTGGTGCAGGGGTGCTTACCCCCCTGTTTATTTGCATTGTAGGTTTGTGGATGTCTGTTGTTTTGTTTGTTTATGTTGCGATCTGGGTGTTGTTGTGTATGTGTGGTCTGGTGTGTGCTGTGTTTTACGTGTTTTGAATTTCGCTGTTTTGGTGTTTCGGTGTTGTGTGGATTCGATTTCATGTTCTCGAAAAACTAAAATTTGAGATTTCAGTATTTCGAGATTATGAAGTGAATCTATATATATATATATATATATATATATATATATATATATATATATATATATATATATATATATATATATATATATATATATATATATATATATATATATATATATATATTTATATATATATATATATACATATATATATATATATATATATATACACATATACATATATATACATATATATACATATATACATACACACACATACAAAACTGCACCAATCTCCAGCACCATTGTTTAGCCCGATAAGCTAAAATTACTAAAAGTAAATACACAACACTCAGGAAATTGCCTTAACATTCTTTTAATGGTAGACATGTTCCGCCACACCAAACAAACCAAAGTTTCACCTCATGGCGTCATCAGTGCTTTTCCTTCCTGAAAGAGGAAACTTATCCTTTATACAACTGTTCTTAAAGTAACATTACAATGAAACAATACACTAGTGCCACCCAGTGTTAATCATACGAAAACACAGTTAAAATGCTTTTTATCTTTCCATATACACACATTACTTATTCACTTTAATTCACCCAACCCGATATCTTTAACCTTGAAATAATCCCCAAGTTAAGGTACAAAGTCTTAGTGATACCATATATAATTTATACATTCTACTTTACCAATGCTCATTCAGACCTGGTTTAAACAATGATCCCAAATTAACTATCCACATTCTTTCTTTCTTGGTGAGAATCTTATGTTTATGTGCTATTGTCAAATCAGACCCTACCACTTTATCAATTCCTACATAAATAAAGTGAGCCCTTGGATGTGCTTGCATATGCTTGTATAGCACACTGTGTGCCCTCTTACAATTAGTGTCAGTAATATGTAATGTTATCCTCTGTCTCAAACTCAAAGATGTCTGTCCAATGTAAAAAGACCAGCACTGGCACACCGCCATGTATATCACCCACTCACTTGTGCATGTTATAAGGTGTCTGATATCAAATACTTTCGTAGTACTGACTGAAGTGAATGACTTAGTTTTAGGAATTACTTTGCAATGAATACAATGTCCACAGTAGGTACTCCCACAATTCAATTATCTATGGTCCCTTCAACTGGAACTTAACTTTTTTTAAAACTAGAAAGACTTTCCTCGATAGTTTTACCTCTCCTGTAACCAAAATTACATTAATTATTTACTAAGGTGGTCAAAAAACTATCTGCTTTCAAAATATGCCAGTGTTTTGCTATTATATCTTTAATCTTAAATGTTTTACTGCCACGTCTAGTAATAAAACTAAGTGCTCCAGGAGATTCTCTAGTTTGATGCTCCCTTTCTCCTGTAACAGTTCTGTCCTAGACATCCCATTAACTGCCTGTAAAGCAGTATTGACCTTCCTGGCCCCATAGCCTCTAGTCAAAAATCTTGACTTTAATTTCTCTGCCTGTAGCTCAAAATCCTCTGCCTTACTACAGATTAATTTTATCCTCTTAAACTGGGCCATTGGGATATTGTTGGCTATATGACCTGGATGGTAGCTGTCAGCTCTTGACAAATAATTTTTGGTGAATGACTTCCGGTATAAAGTCGTAACCATCATGCCATCCCTATCTTTCTTAACCATCACATCCAAAAACTCAGTGTTATTACTGTCAATCTTGCCACTGAATCTAACACCATACTGATTATTATTAAGGTACTCAACAAATTGCATCCATGTTTCCTGCGTACCTTGCCATACAACCCAGCAATCATCCAGGTACCTTCGCCACATGCCTAGTTCTGCAATTAGCTCATGTTGCTGATAAATTTCCTAGACTTCCAAATAACCCATAAATAAATCAGCATAGATGGGTGGAAATGTTGCACCCATTGCTGTACCTTTTATCTGTAAATACCAATCTTGTCTGTACCTAAAGGCATTATGTTCCAAAACCATTCTCAATACTGTCAGAAGAAATTCTTGCTCAGTTGGTCCATAGTACTTAGACGCCTCAAACCAATACTTAACTGCGTTTATCCCTCCTCACTGCGGGATACTTGTGTATAATGCTTGGACATCTAATGTGCCAATATAAGAATTTGTAGGGATTACCAAATCTTCCATTAATAATAGAAATTGATTAGTATCTTTATTTCTGGCAGAAACGTATGTTAATAATGGTTTCAACTTGACTTCTAAGTACACTGACAATGGTTCAATAATTGATCCCTACCCTGCTACTATAGGTCTTCCAGGTGGTATAGCTGCCCCTTTATGTATTTTGGTACCAGAAAAAATATTATGACTGAGGATTATCTACTTTTAACTGTTGTTTCAAGTCCATGGAAATAATCCCTGCCTCTCTTACTTGCTTCAGGAAAGCATCTATCTGTTGTTTAAATATTATGATAGGATCCAAAGGGAGTTGGCAATATGATATCACATCTGTTAAATGTCTACGAACTTCATCAAAATACTGGTCCTTACCCCAAATAACTATGACTCCCCCCTTATCTGCTTTGGTAATTACAAAATTATCATTCATGGCTAAATTCCTTAGTGTACGTTTCTCTACCTTAGTCAAATTGTGGGAGTAACTCCTAAATACCTCATTCTGATTAAGTTGCAAATCATGCATCACCTGTTATTCAAATATCTTCACTTCCCTGTAATATGGTGGCTGAAACTCAGATTTTTTTTAAATTTAAACTTGTCTATTGAATTGCTGATCTATGTGCAAAGTAATACTTCAAATATAATTTATGAGTAAAATTTTTTAAGGCATTCACTGTGTCAAAAAAAGACACATATGTAGCTGGAACAAAACCTAAACCTTTGTTAAGTACATTAAAAGCTCATAATTGGTCAAATTTACCACCAGTTGATTATCTGTAGCCTGAATGTGGTTGGGAGCATCATCTCTACCTATTGTTGATTTAATATTTTCTGAAACATACCTTCCATTTGTTCTATGACGGTGCTTTCGCCCACCCCTCCTTAAGGGCCCCTGGATCTGTTTGGTGTTGGGAAAACCATTATTTGTGGCTCACCCTCTTCTGTCTCTGTATCTGTATTAGAATAACCCGAAGAAACCTCTGAAGCACTGGAGTTGTCTGGATTTTTCCTTAATATAGATCTAAGCCTCTTTCTCTTGGGTCTATTCAGCCCTCTATTTGACCCATCTGAAAACCTAACAGTACACTTAACCTTTTTCCAGGTATATGCCACCTCATTTTTTAATAATTTGAGTCCCTAAGGAACTTCTTTGATTTTCTATCCTGTAATTTTTTTTTCTATTTTTTGTACCTCTTTGACATACATTGCGTATCTGTCACTATAAGCTGATTCCCCTTGATACTTGGCCACTTGCTTATATATTTCATTCAACTTTTCTGACATCCCTACATATTGTTGCTCATAATATTCTATCAATAACCTAATAAACATATTGGATGCCAAAAGCTGTACTTGTTGCCATTTTTGAATAAACTGTTCATTTTCCATCCCAACCCAAGGTTCCACATAAACAACGAGACCTATTATAGCTATATTAGCTGTAGAATAGGCTTTAAGTAACTTTTTGTGGAGTAGATGTTTTTGAACATGCTGATGTATATTGGAGGCCCTTATAAGGGTTCTGGTTAATTTGGTGACTTAAGCAATCTCTAAACCATATGAATGGGAAACCAGTGAATGCTTATTTGCATCTGGTGAGATTATGGAGCATTTCATGTTATTAGGTGTGAGGAGGCATGACGGTGTACAACTCGTAGTGGGGTGAGCAGCTTTTCGATATTTTTGATGGCCGAACAAGTGAGCCGGCAACACAAAGTCCAGGTTCATTTTTGATGTTTGAAGAAAGGAGTAATATGCAACGGTTTTACATCAGCAGAGCGAATGGCCTAGATATTGTTTGGATATTATTAATCAATGGTCTATAAAAGTACATTTTTTGATATAAATACTTTGGCCATTTTGAGGAGAACATATGGGAGAAGCGAGATTAATGTTCAACAGTTGGGAAGGAGTATGTTTGGACAGCTGTTTGAGTTCATTGCTGCGAAAAGCCTAATCATGTTTGGCCATGGTTTATTGACTTTTTTGGCATAATATTGAATAAAAGGTACTTTTTTGGTCAAAAACTTTCAAGTCTCATAAGAATTTATATGAGACAAGTGTAACTAACATTTGAGGGTCGAGGATGAACAGAGATATGATGGACACTTGCTTGTGGGCCAGAAGAGGCCTATGATTATTGAACGGGACTTTGTGTGATTGAAATATTGTATTTTTAAGTTGCTCATTGTTAGTTAAATCTTTACATCAATTACTGATGCTATTGAAATGCACATAATGGCAATGATTTGCTCAGTCAATATTGATTGATAATTTGTCTTTCTGAACAAGTATTTTGTTGTGCTTTCTACATATGAATGTGAGTTTATATAGTGCAACTTACGAAAAGCTCAACATTTGAAATTGCTTATCCACACCATGTAAGTGTTTTTCTAGGTGGGATGGTATTACATTTGTATTAATGAGTCACAACACACAGAGAGAGTAGACCAATAGAAATGGAAATATGGCAGAAATACACAATTTAAGAAAATGTTTGGATAATTTAGCCACAGGTAAAGATGATTTGACATAATTTAATATGGAAAGAGGGGTGGAAGCATCGCAGAGTGCCACCAGTAAAATTGATTTAGAAACAAGGTTTACATTACTCTAGATGTCACAAGAAAGGTACAGTCTACTGTTTGGCATAGGATGTTACTTAAAGCCTATTCTACAGCTAATATAGCTCCAATAGGTCTCACGGTTTATGTGGAACCTGGGGTTGGGATGGAAAATGAACAGTTTATTCAAACATGGAAACAAGTACAGCTTTTGGCATCCGATATGTTTATTAGGTTATTGATAGAATATTATGAGCAACAATATGTAGGGATGTCAGAAAAGTTGAATGAAATATATGAGCAAGTGGCCAAGTATCAAGAGGAATCAGCTTATAGTGACAGATACGCAATGTATATCAAAGAGGTACAAAAAATAGAAAAATAATTACAGGATAGAAAATTTAAAAAGTTCCTTAGGGACTCAAATGATTACAAAAATGAGGTGGCATATACCTGGAAAAAGGTTAAGCATACTGTTAGGTTTTCAGATGAGTCAAATAAAGGGCTGAATAGACCCAAGAGAAAGAGGCCTAGATCTAAATTAAGGGAAAATCCAGAGAACTCCAGTGCTTCAGAGGTTTATTCAGGTTACTCTAATTTAGATACAGGGACCAAAGGGGGTGAGCCACAAATAATGGTTTCCCCAACACCAAAGAGATCAAGGGACCCTTTAGGAGGGGCAGGCAAAAGCACCGTCATAGAACAAATGGAAGGTATGTTTCAGAAAATATTGAATCAACAATAGGTAGAGATGATGCTCCCAGCCTCATTCAGGCTACAGAAAATCATTTGGTGGTAAATTTGACCAATTATGAGCTTTCTGATATGGAAGTAAATGTACTTAACAAAGGTTTAGATTTTGTTCCAGCTACATACTACATATGTGTTTTTTTTTTTTGACAGAGTGAATGACTTAAAAAAATTTTACTCGTAAATTAAATTTGATGTATTACTTTGCAAATAAACCACAGAGCAGTGATTCAATAAATAAGTTTAAATTTAAAAAAAATCTGAGTTTCAGCCACTATATTATAGGGCAGTGAAGATATCTGAACAACAGGTGATGCAAGATTTGCATCTTAATCAGAATGAAGTGTATAGGAGTTACTCCCACAATTTGACTAAGGCATAAAAACTTACACTAAGGAATTTAGCCATGAATGATAATTTGGTAATTACCAAAGCAGATAAGGGGGGAGCCAAAGTTATTTGGGGTAAGGAACAGTATCTTGATTAAGTTTGTAGACATTTAATGGATGTGATATCATATTGCCAACTCCCCTTGGATCCTACCATGGTATTTAAACAACAGATAGATGCTTTCCTGGAGCAAGTAAGAGATGCAGGGATTATTTCCATGGACTTGGAACAACAGTTAAAAGTAGATGATCCTCAGTCACAATATTTTTATCTGGTACAAAACATATATAAAAGGGCAGCTATACCACCTGTAAGACCAACAGTAGCAGGGTAGGGATCAATTATTGAACCATTGTCAGTGTACTTAGAAGCCAAGTTGAAACCATTATTGATATATGTTTCTGCCATAATTAAAGATACTAATCCATTTCTATTATTAATGGAAGATTTGGTAATCCCTACAAATGCTTATATCGGCACATTAGGTGTCCAAGCATTATACACAAGTATCCCACATTGGGGAGGGATAAAAGCAGTTAAGTATTGGTTTGAGGCTTCTAAGTACTATCGACCAACTGAGCAAGAATTTCTTTTGACATTATTGGGAATGGTTTTGGAACATAATGCCTTTAGGATGCTTTAGGTATGGACAAGATTGATATTTATGAATAAAAGGTACAGCAATGGGTGCAACATTTGCACCTATCTACACTGATTTATTAATGGGTTATTTGGAAGTCAAGGTCATTTATCAACAACATGAGTTCACTGCTGAACTAGGCTTCTGGCGTAGGTACCTGGATGATTGTTGGGTAGTATGGCAAGGTACGCAGGAAAGATGGATGCAGTTTGTTGAATACCTTAATAATAATCAGTATGGTATTAGATTTAGTGGCAGGATTGACAGTAATAACATTGAGTTTTTGGATGTGATGGTTAAGAAAGATAGGAATGGCATGATGGTTACGAATTTATACCGAAAGCCATTCACCAAAAATTCTTTGTTAAGAGCCAACAGCTGCCATCCAGGTCATATAGCCAACAATATCCCAATGGCCCAGTTTAGGAGGTTAAAACAAATCTGTAGTAAGGCAGAGGATTTTGAGCAACAGGCAGAGAATTGGTTGTTCAAACCTGGCCTAAATGAGCAATTTTAGAACAGCCAATGGGGATTAGTATTGGCTGATATGCAGGTATATAAGGCAAATGCATATGTATTTGATTTTACACTGAGGAAGGCTGTGTTGGTTACCAGCCGAAACTGGTTTGGTCATTTGTTTTATACTGTATTAATAAATATTATTTGATTCCAGTCTCACTGTTTTGCTGGCTCAATATCTTTTGTTTGGACTTTATGTTGGTGGAGCCGTGCAATTGCTTTTCATGCAGGAAGACCTTTTTTAATGTTACACTTACCCCGGGATTCATGAAGCTTGTGACAGGCGTGTGCGTAGCATAGGTGGTATAATGCCAAATATGGCCACCGAGCGATTCAGGTACGATCCAATTCCACGTGCACTACCGGCGTACACCAGAACTGCGCAGCCCTCAGCTTAGGTATGCTAATCACCCCATGTGCAGTGCCGCACCATGCAAATGAAGGTACATAGTGATGCATGAAGTGGTGCAGGCGTAGTGTAAGCCCACAGAAATGTAAACCAAAAAACACGGTTTACATTTTTCCAAACAGAACATCGGAGCTATGAAAGTAGACCAGACTCATGTATTACAAAGTTAACATATGCCAATGGCTAAATATACAGCCAATGGCATAAGAAAAGATGCACAACACCTAAAAAACAACATTCAATGTCATGTCCGTAGTATCGCAAAGTACAACCGCAGGGCATGTGTGCGCAAACGGGAACACAAAGAAAATATATACAAACGTCATAAAATCGCAATGTAATACAAATCATGATTTCACCATAATACTCAATGGTATGCATGGTACACCACAACCAAGCTGCAAGGGTTGCTAAGGGTCTGTGACAGTCTTTGGCACGGTATCTAGGAATTAGTAGTCAATGCCATACAAATGAGGCAGGTAATAGTGAATCACAAACGTCCCGCCAGACTAAGGATGTACCATACGGCGCAATGCTACAACACTGAGGAGTGGCTCAGAGGTATACATGACATCAGCAGTGGGGTGTGCCACCGTAGCTGTAAGCACATTGGAGCAATGCAAATCCGGCCTGGCCGTTGCTAAGCAAAGCCGCAGGACAGGGGCGGGGAGGTAGGTATAGCATCGTTTATCTGAGAGCACATATGGTTCCCGAAAGCGCATGTGTATGGTGATGAAAACGTGCCAGAAACCCGGTAAGCGGATGCATGCTCCGCGCACCATAGCTCAAACTGGAAGGTCAGGGGAAGAAAATAAGGAAATGCCGCAGTAGGGTAATTGGAGTACAACTGAGCAATTAACACCTATTAACTCACAGTGGGCAATCGATGGCAGCTGACAAGTCTGCTCGCAGAAACCTGCAAAACAGGATAGGGGAGGTGTCGGATTGCAAAGAAAAGAGAACTGTCATAGCAGAGCAAAGCAAACCTGCAGCAGACCGGCAATAGAACACATTACGCAAGATAAGCCAGGTCTAGGAAAGTACAAATGAAAGCAGGCTGCTGCATGCATGCCAGAAAATGGGAGGTGAAATGTGAAGAAATGTAAAGGGAAGGGCAAGAGGTAATCACGGCAGCCAAATGTAATGCAACACCAAAGGCACCACAATAGTAGTTCCTGTCGTAAAACACATACGATACCCTGTATGACATCATCTGTGTTCACAGCACAATAGTATAAAGTGTGAAAGCACCCCACACACATCTGTGTATTCCCAAACACTGCACCATAGGTGTAAACATACGGGGAACTTTTACAATGCACATGTTGGGAGCTGCCATAGCTGTGATTCATCACCATGTGTTAGAGACTGACGGTGTTGTAGAGGATGATGCTGACAACAACCGCAGGCCCTTGAGGAGGAGAAGAGTGTTTAGACCAAGGGTAACCTACCAGGGGCTACATGATCTGGAGATAGTAGAGCATTACAGGGTGGACAGGGACATCTTACAGCAAATAGTTGAGCTGTGCCGGCCACGCCTGAGATCCAGAAACAACAGAGGGGAACCCATCCCAGTGGACACAAAGGTATGTGTAAGCTTGCAAATACTAGCCAAAGGTACCTTTCAAAGGCCAACTGGAGATATAATGGGAATCTCACAGGCATCAGCATCCAGGGTACTACACCAATTCCTGGATGCCATGTTACCACATGCCAATGAGCATATATACTTCCCCCGAACTCAGGAGGAGTTGGCCAGCAATATGCGTCTCTTCCACCATATGGCACACTACCCGGAGGTACTGGGTGTGATAGACTGCATGCACATACATATCAAGTCGCCACCCGGTGAGCATGGTAGGCGCTACATAAACCGCAAGGGATACCACTCCATCAACTGCCAGGTCGTGTGCAATGCCCAGGGCATTATCATGGATGTGTGTGCTGGCAGCCCTGCTAGCTACCATGACTCCCATATCTGGCATGCCTCACAGCTGTATCAGGTATTTGTCAGGGGGGACATCCCACATGGCCACCTTGTGGGGGATGCTGGCTATGCACTGGAGCCATGGATGATGACTCCCATCAGAAATGCACACACACCCTTGCAAGAAAGCCATAATGAGGCACACACACAAACCAGAATCATCATAGAGTGTGTGTTTGGGATGCTGAAATCATGGTTCCGTTGCTTGGACATATCTGGTGGAGCCTTGCAGTACACTCCAGGCACGTGTGCCCACATTGTCATAGTATGTGCCATGCTACATAATATGATCCTGTGGAAACAGCTGCAGCAGGGACGAAATGGTGAAGGCCCTCACAGCCCACCGCAATTGCCAAGGCCATCACAGGCACAGAGGGATTCAGAACACGAACACCCTGTGCCAGCCCCAGTAGGCAGATGGAGGCATGCCCAATATGCCTATGCCTTGGCAAAGAGGGAACGTATAGCACATACTCTGACAGTGTAGGTCCCTATGGACTGGCACACCTCTCCACCTGCACACACAGTAAAATGGATGGCACACACTCACGATCACCTGTAAATTGTAATGTATAGGTGGCCTAATGTGTGAATCCTACATAGGCAGCCCTCAACCATTGTACACACAACAGCTATTTGAACAAGGAATGTCAACACCTGAACAGTACACGCACCTATCAGCATATGTTGGTACTGTGTTTATAGGTTCCTAGCTACATCGGTAGGTACATGCCTGATTGTCAGAGGCCATTCATCAATCAAGGCAAACAGTGCCTGCTATCGCCACCACATTGAGTAACCAACTGTCGCTCAGTGGAGCAGAGCCAATTGCAGGATCCATGTTTGTAATCACTGTTTCCAACACACTCTGCATGGATTCCCTGGTGCGTTAATGAGGGGCTCCATATAATGTAATCATGGATGTCGTGGCAAGGCATGGGGTGTACCTATGACAGGTATCTGTCACCCCAGAGTGATCCACCTACGGTCGTGTGAAGGTGTAGCACATTATAGTGTGTGGCTCACTGTGATATACATACCCAATGCTGGAGCGCATCCATTAAACATCACTTGGACATACCATTAGTAGGACTCAACCATATGTAAACTAACTGAGTTACCCATCTGATCGCAGTATGGAGTAACAGCCGTAGTATAGTCCACATTCAAAACGCCATAACACGTGTACAAATCCCAGATGCCCAAATGGTAAATGCAGTGACCGTCGTGCATGTTCCCGGTCCCACGTCCTGCAAGGGATGTAATGTAATCCCGAAGGCAAGAATAATGCATGTTGGATGCAGGTCATCACATCATGTTTAGCACATGTTAGCAGGAATATGCATTGCCCAGTGCTGGTAAGCGTCTTTTAAATATGACTATACGGATATGCACGAAACAGGGCTAAGCTTCTCTGAATATCATGCAGATCATGGTCAGTGATGTCCAGAACAGGTGAAACCAGCATTATTCACCCCTATACTAATAGTGCCTGCTCTGAAGGGTAAAATGACCACTGCCAGGGGTAGAACATGCAATCATGTACACAATCACCTAACACTAAGCTACCCAAGATGTACCTACAGCAGGTGTGTAATGTGACAGGTTCAAACACAAACATGCGGAGTCCAGGTATATATATATATATATATATATATATATATATATATATATATATATATATATATATATATATATATATATATACACATATATATAATGCAACTAGAAAGGGTGATAGAGAGCTATATGTTGATATATACGGATTCACCTATATCTGCAAATATATAGATAGGTCAATGACATGTACACAACCATGGAGGTACAAATAAATAGGATACTGCCATCTATGGAATGTGTCACATACCGACACGAGTAATCAAGAGGATGAAAGACTAAAAGAACACAGTACCGGAACATTAGAACTGCGTGTAATATTATCACGATATTAAGGGACATATAGTTACCGCTGCCGGTGTTGCGGTCCACATAGGTACTGTGTTCAACTGTGTTTGTGATTGCCATAGCCTGTGTATGTGTGTGTTAAGGGTGTCGTGTCCGTTTCCATGTGACTGTAATGTGTGTATGTGTGTTTTCATCAAGTGTCTGTTAGTGCCAACTCGGAGGTAGATCATTACGGTAGGTGTAGTTATAGCTGGCCATAGGCATATGGTTACTACCTGTCCCACATTAGGAGGCACAGCCTCTCCCTGGGCAGTTGTGTCCTGACATAAAGTATTAAAAAGGGCAAATGTCCGAGATTGTAGGACATAATTATGTCCCATATATTATGTAATAGTTGCATTAAATAGTTATGCCTGTAGCTAAGAAACGTAAATGTTACATGTAACATGATAAGTAGCTAAAGTCCTACAAGAATAAGTATGTATTCAGGATAAAAGTATGTGCTATCCTGTGTACTGACCATGGGTATGTGTCGGCCTGTAAACACCGATGTGTGTCCTGCAAATGTCCCACTATGGCCATTTGAAAAGGTGGCAACCTATGCCAAAGAGGTTCAGTTACCAACACAACTGCAATGAGTGCAAATATCAGTGACAGAAATAGACGGAACAGCTGTCATTTAGTAACATTCCTTTACATATCGCTGTATATCCGGAGGTATGGAAGTATCAACCTCACTTGCATACTATATAGAAACCAATTAACAATGGCCCAATGTATATGCCCATAACAAAAGTCTACTAACTGATAGGTCTTTAATTAGGTAAGGAGCCCACACACATATATGGAATATGTAGAAATGCAAGCCCCACAAACCTGTATATGCTATGTACACCCACCTACATCTCCCACACATGAAACAATAGCAATACAGAGTGTAATAACATCACAAACATCCACTCACTCAATTACATCTGCAGAAGCATTAACATACCTTGTGAGAGACACATTTTTAAAGGTGCCATGTGAAATCGTAGCCATTGTATAATGGAACAGACAGTGATGTTACAGGTTTTGTTTGCAATAGTACCTTAACAGACGGTTAAGATGACAGGTACACTCACATGTAGAACCACATACTCTAGCCATCACACACAATCCACGGGGGACATGAATCCAAAATATCCATGTCTCTACAAATAGCAGTTGCAATTCCACACAACAAAACACATACAGGCCATCTCCCCAAAGGTAGGGCAAAAGGGCAACGCCCAAGTGGAGAATTCAATTATACCCCACTGTTGCCACGTAACTGGCGAATGGAGTAGCTGCACAGCTGATGTGCATGTAATAATTTACTCAGGAAAACCAATTGGCAGCAGGAAACCACATGTTACAGGTATCGACTTATATAAGGATGACTTGTCAGACATTCAAACCGTATGGTCATACCATAGAACCATTTAAACAGTAAAGGTATAAGAGAGATATTTACAAAAGTTCAGAACTCTAACAAGGTATGTAGAACACTCAGTATGTTAGTGTATGTATAGCCTGTTTTGTATTAATTAAAAGTGTCCGCAATGCATAAAGTGGGAAAAGGTATTATGTAGTGACGTCTTGCTGAGCATAGTAACGCTTGTAGAAATTGTGTGTCCTGCTGTGGGCCACAAGGTAAACATCACAGACACCACAAGGGATGCTACATGAGGGCTTTAAACAGAACAATTCCACACCACCCGCCGTCAGTGGTAGGGTATGTCCAAAAAGTACGTGCCATAGCAGGGGATAGTATATGTAGATATACTGTCACAGTAGGCATGTGTATGGGCATATAACGACAATGACATGCGTAAGGTGGTCCTGCTGTGCAAGTATGCTTTGCATTATGGGATATGTAGAATATGTGTAATGTACAGTATTGTAGGTAGATATGTCAGATATTCTACCCAGCATAACAGTTATATCATGCAAACAAAAGGTATCGTCTATTGGCATGTACAATACACAATAACAGTTTACATATGGCTTGTAGTCATGGGACACTGTAACAGCATGATAGCTAATCAAAATGGAAGAGCTACTCAATTAACCATGCACAAAGGACATGTAATAGTTTCACAGGTTCATAGTGGGGTACTATGCTGTCTGGCAAGTCTATGTGTAAGCCCAACTACAGTGTTTACACCGGAGGCACCTCTCTAGGGTAGTGTCCTGTCTGTGAACAGCAGAGCCATGTGTTACCTGCACCTCTGCACAGTACAGCCACTGCAGTGATCCCTGGTGTACATGTGTGTCTCCCATCTACCAAGTGAGGTATCACATGAACAGTGTTACTGAGTGTCCCTGCGTGATGTACATAGGAATCATGTTCCAAAGCATGGTGAGTGTCTGGTTTGGGAATGTAACCCTCAAGCACATCCCAGTCATCGTAGCATTTGTGCACATATCCATGAGCATGTTGCTCTCAGTGGCTTTTGCTTATGTCGCTTATGTGGAGTATATCCATGAATATTGTTGTGGACATGGGCCCTGTATGTTCAGCAGAGGTCACCCCTGAGTATGCAGTATGCAAATGTGTACAGTCATGGTGTCTGTAGTTCTGCCGCATACGTCAACCTTCGGAGCTCAATAATCCTTATGGTGTGTTAATGTTGTGGTACGTAAAGCCATAGCTGTTCTGTAAGGTACACCCTAAATGGGGTGTTATACCCTTGAATGTGTGTATACGTCAGGAGTTCAGAGGTACAATGGGTGCCTTTGTTCCAGCTACAAACCCAGTACAGATAAGGGTGGCCATGTAGAAGGATATCCATGCCACACTGGCAATATGGTTATCAAAGGAGTGGGTGCTACATACATGTGTACTACGATCCCGTACAATGTCACATGTATGTAGGGGACTACCACCTATGTGATAGTCAGTGGGTGATTGGTGTAATCCAAAGGGGATGTTCACGCACCTTGTGTCATGCAGCTTGAGGCCATGTTATCGACATCAGGTATCCATCACAGTGACACCCTTATGGAGGGAGTCTGTATCGGCTGGTGGATCAATCATGGCACCTTGTATGCAGTTGTCTGGAATCCTAGTCAGGGAAAGTCCCTATGTGCCAGCCTGTACCTCAGGGAAGCATATACAGAACATGAGGGGCCCTATGACTGAGGACTTCACACATGGCCATGGAGGATGGCCAGAGACATGTAGCCACACAGTAGATGTGATGTGTATACACCCTGTTGCACATTGTCCACACATGGTCCAATTATAGCCTTAGATGACTGATTATACAGTTGATGTGGTACACTGGACATCCTAAAAGCCTGTGCACAGCTAGTGGAGGTGTCACTTAAGTCGACCATATAAGATGTGTTGAACATCACGACTGTGTCATAGCATGACAGTAGTCACCTGTACAGCTTCCACAGACATTGACACCACATCAGGCCACAGATACTGTACATTTCCCTTGCTGCTGTAGGACATCACTGTTAGCCGTGCACCTCGTGTGTGTGTGGTACATCAATGTCATGTGGGACATGGTGAATTGACAAGTCTGCCATGTCTGGACATGGTTGCCAGGCAGCTAAGACTCTGTAGTAGTTGTGCAGGGGTGTCATCCGTAGGTCTTCCAGTGACCTGTCACATTACACAGCATGGTTTTGTGTGTATACACCTCAGCAACGTGGGTCACAATCCACAGTTATGTCATGGGTATGCACGCAGTTATGGCTATGCAATGTGTGCGTATTACACACTGTATAGCAATATAGATGCCTCATGATGCCATGCAATGGCACAGTGTCTGTACTTCACACTGTATAGCAATGTAGATGCCTCACACTACTCTTCCATGCTCATGCACATTTGCTAAACATGCATTCTATCTGTAGGGCATACAGACAACACTGCAATGTGATACCCATTGCAATGCTGTACATGTCTCAGGACACCATTGTGTCAGACATGTATGCATGTTAATGCACACGTCAGCAGATTACATGTCAAGGTCACTTCAGCCATGTGTACTGTTAACCTGTGCTGGTCCACATGGTATATCACATGGATGCATGCTTACTACCATGATTGTGTGAACTGCATGGCTACTGATATGACACCTGCTTGCTGTTGTGAGCAACCAAGGGAGGTATGCTAACTAACACTAT
Organism: Protopterus annectens; assembly: GCF_019279795.1. Taxonomy (NCBI): domain Eukaryota; kingdom Metazoa; phylum Chordata; order Ceratodontiformes; family Protopteridae; genus Protopterus; species Protopterus annectens. The sequence goes on along the minus strand of NC_056725.1, from coordinate 306,095,518 downwards.
TAATGTCTGAGCTGCATGCCATCTGCTGTATCACATGCATGCTGCACGGTGTCCGTCAAATCACATGCATTGTGTGTGTCTGTGTGTGTTTGTGTCTGTGTGTGTGTTTGTGTGTGTGTGTGTGTGTGTGTGTGTGTGTGTGTGTGTGTGTGTGTGTGTGTGTGTGTGTGTGTCTGTGTGTGTGTGTGTGCATGTGTGTGTCTGTCTGTGTGTCTGTGTGTGTCTGTGTGTCTGTGTGTGTGTGTCTGTGTGTGTATGTGTGTGCCTGTGTGTGTGTGTCTATTGTAATGTAGAGTCTTTCTTTGCATTCACAGGTGATGTAGGTGCGTTACCCTCCTGTGGTCCGTCTGATGTTAGTGTCCCCACAGATACTAGCAGTGATGAACATATGCATGAGGAACAGGCAGGGTTGTCAGGGGCTGAATCTGTGCCAATGGTTGACATCCCAGCTATGTTCCCCTCTTCCTCGCACACAGTTCTGATGCCAACACATACCCCATCACCAGTGGCCATGGAGGAAGGACAGTCAGCGTCTGTTAGCGTGGAACAGGAATGTGTGGTGGCTACAGAAGGTGTGTCTCCACACCATAGTGTCAGTGTAATGACTGCAGATGTGCCACACAGGCATGTGGCCAGTGCTACTCATAGGAGAACCTCTGGCAGACATGCACCTGCAGGACAGAGCGCAGCAGCTGGTGTCACCAGACGCATGTTCCAGACTGTAATGGCAGCACAGGCACATGCTGAATGGCAGAACAGAGAAGGGCAGAGGCTTTAGAGGGCTGCTATCTGTACTCTAAACGACAACATCCAGACATTGGCAAATGCTCAACAGCAGATTGCTGATGTTCTGGACAGGCGATTGGGTGACATGGTCAGAATCCTTGACCGTGGCATGACAATTCGCGAGCGTGAGCTGTCTGTGCTGGAACATCTGGTAGGAGTGAGGAGTAGGCCATGTGGACGTAGGCCAGCTACACCACCTAGTGCAGGTCAATGTGAGAGTGCCACCTCACATGCCTGCTCCCATAGTGCCGGTAGCAGTAGCAGTGCAGCTGGTGCTGTGCTGTCCACACCAGGACAGAGCAGGCCACGTGGACATGGCCCTGGACATTCCCAGTGGGGACACAGTTCCAGTGGACATGTGTCATCGGACAGTAGCCAATCTGTACCTCCACCTGGTAGTTCGCGTGCAACCCCTGGCAGGCACAGGTCATGTGGCTGTGGCTGGACACAGTGAGCTGTACATCCTGTTCGGTACAATCTGGAGCTGTCAATAATACCCCTGCGTAGGCCTGACAAAAGTCAGAACTGTGTGCACACATACACGCACACAGCAAAAACATCTGTAGGGCACCGCAACACCCACATGCATAATGACCACACATGTCCAATCAGATCACCAGCCCTTACCCACACATGATGTCATCCATTGGTGCAGCCTATGCCCTTGGCAAACATTATCACCCTTTGCATATGATGATGTCTGTGCCGCATCCCTGTCATCCACACCATCGGTGCAGGGACATGCTAAAATGGTCTGATGCACAGGGTGAACAGAATAGTGAGAGATGTGTATATTACATTAGTTGTGTTCTGTTGACATGCACCGGACATACCATGCAGTACAGGTTTATCATGCATTGTTATATGTTTACAGTATGTGTGTTGATAATAACAGTAACAGCATGCTGGTAATAATTTCCTGCTTCCCTCCTTAAGGTCTAATTGCATGTGCCATTATGTTACAGTGTTTGCAGTTGGAGTGCATTGTTGTATGTTCACAGTATGTGTCTTGGTAACAACAGCAACAGCATGTTGGTAATGATGCCCTGGTTCCCTCCTTATGGTCTACTTGCATGTGCCAACAAGTAGCAGTGTTTGCAGTTTCCCATGTGTAAATGTGGAGTACTCACAGGCATGTATGGCAATATCAGCATGCTATACGTAGCCTCAACCTAACTGTTGGAAAGGCTACCATACCACAGATATCCACACATCTACTGATCCAGAAGCATGTGGGCTGTTTAATAGGCTACAGTGGCTAGAGACGTGACATCCATACCAGGTCACATCACAGGTATGTTGACATGGTGCGGGGGGTTTACACAGCGGTCCGGCCGATGATAACGTTAGAGGTCACTGGATAGCATGAGGCCTCACTGTGTAGCAGTAATACCCTGTCACATTACAGGATGAGTACACACAGACATACACAGACACACACAGTAACATGTCCATACTCACGGGGTCAACAACACTATAATGCACACTCGATAGTGTTGAGGTGAGGACCCCTGCCTATGTGGTAATCAAACTCACAGTACTGTGCACCCACATGATGCGACACAGTGAATGAACATGTACAGGTAGCCAGTAAGGCTGAGACCGATGGCATCAACAGGGTAGTAGACTGCATCACCATGAGGGGTTAGGGATCCTGTCTTTTCTGTATGGTAGCATACGCCCTTACTCCATGCACCAGACAGCCATACATACATACATACACACACACACACACACACACACACACACACACACACACACACACACACACACACACACACACACACACACACACACACACACACACACACACTGTGGAGTCCACAAATGTCATTCACATACAGATAGCTGACATGTGCATGATACACACACCACCCTTGCCTATGTCATGCTTTCCACAGTGCGGTATGTACAGATCTCTACAACAGTGTACAGGGGTGTGTAACAATTGGGATGTATTCCCCACCATATGTGGCATATATGGTCACAAAAGCAAACACACATGGCAGTACTGTAAATGATACACCTGCTATATGATACGTCTGACAGACATGCAGCAGTATTGGCCACATTATGTGTACCAACGCTACCTTCGTCAATTGTGCTGCTATATGCACATGGGAGGATGTAAGTGTTACAGGTGTCAAGTGACTTACAGTCAGTAACACCTTGACCGCTGTGTAGGTTATATGTCTTCTCCATCAAGTAACAGTAACATAGCGTACTGTTTGCACATGTAATGGTAGGATGGCTTGTGACACACCTGTGAGCCGTCCTCGGCAAACATCCATCTGCAAAGGTGGATCACCACTTTATGTACACACATCCATCCATTCCTGATGTACATCCTACCGTACTGTCAGTATTTCACCATACACAGGTGTCAGTGATGGGGCTGCATTGCAACTGCATGTTGTAGTTAGGCACAGATGTATTACATACATCAGCTACTGCACATGCATGGTAGCTGCATGCACACCACTATGTGTACATGTGTGTTGGTCCTACATTCCTGTCATGTAGCCATGTTTGTATGCATTGAAATTGGTGGACATGTGTGATGACATACATAACACATGGACTGTTGTATGATATGATGGCTGTCATGGATAACTAGTACAGAAGGAATGTTTCCTCAGTCAACATTGCTACCTCATGTACTGTTAGCATTCAACAGCCATGGACCTACCTTCCATGTGCATGAGTGTGATTGCTGTAGCCACTTGTCTGCACGGAGGACAGCAAAAGCTATGCTATGTACATATGTGTTGTGTGTGTGTGTGTGTGTGGTCCATGCACATATCCACTACAATTACATGTATGTCATATCCAAACATGTGTGTTCTTTGATGTACAGCGACAGTCATCTGTTACAGCTGTGTAAGACCCAGGGCCCCTGTCATGTGTACAGCCGACCTGGTTATGTACAGTGGTATCATTGCATTGCATAACACATGCTGGAACCCTGTCAGTACAGGTGTAGTCTGCACAGTTGCTGTAGACCTATGTACGTCCACTGGTCATGAGTCACATGGTGTTGTGGTAATGTTTGGATGTGTGTTGCTGGTCCAAGGACATGGTGATGTCTGAGGGCTATATAGTAGAATGCGGCATTTACCTCTGTGATCTGCACCAGAGACATCTGTGATGGCTCTTGAGTATGTACTGGTCAGTACATGTGAGTGGCCTTCATGTACATGGGGACAGTAACACCATACTGTGCCCTTCCATGTTTAGAATCCGTGTGCATGCAAGACAGCCCTTTGCTACTACTAAGTGTGTGAGCATGCCCAGTACTCCATTGTGTAGATGGACACAGTACATTCAGAACTGTGCCCTTCCATGTTTAGAATCAGTGAGCATGCAAGACAGCCCTGTGCCCTTCCATGTTTAGAATCCATGTGCATGCAAGACAGCCCTTTACTAAGTATGTGAGCATGCCCAGTATGCCATCGTGTAGATGGACACACAGTACATTCAGAACTGTGCCCATCCGTGTTTAGAATCCATGTGCATGCAAGACAGCCCTTTGCTACTACTAAGTGTGTGAGCATGCCAAGTGACACCTTGTGTCCGTGATGTGCCTCTGTGTATGGGCATGGCCATTGACATCCTGTATATCAATGGTGGTCATCCAGGCAACTGATGTCCATACCCCATGCCAGGATGGATACCTACATTGAACACACTAGTTGACTGTCTTGAAGGGTGTACTGTCCGTGGCGCGCATCTCATATCTATGTAGTGTTGTAATAGTGCTCCGTAGATAGGCAGTTGTCCCGCTCATACCACTGCTGTGTATTTGTCTACATGTACCTTGGGACAGTAATATGCTTTTAGACTGCTCACTCTCTATACATTCCCTATCGGTGTCTTTGCCTTTGCGGATGATGTCATCCACCTAGTAGTATGCCTCTGGGAGTGCTGTGTTCCAGTAATCTCGGTAGCGTGTTCTGTAACTGCATAATGCTGTAGTGTCATACAGTAATTAGGTGTATGTTCGACGTCCTGCCAAGTGTGTGTATGTGTGTGTGTGTGTGTGTGTGTGTGTGTGTGTGTGTGTGTGTGTGTGTGTGTCTGTGTGTCTGTGTGTGTGTGTGTGTGTGTTTCCAGCTGCCTTGGGACAGAGTAATGCTTTTAGATGGCTCACTCCACATACATTCCCTATCGGCATCTTGCCTTTGCGGATGATGTCATCCACCTAGAAGTATGCCTGTGGGAGTACTGTGTACCAGTAATCTAGATTGCGCATTCTGTAACTGCGTAATGCTGTATTGTGATAAGGTAGTTAGGTGTATGTTCAACTCCCAGCCCTGCCAGGTGTGTGTCTGTGTGTGTGTTACCAGCTGACTGGGGACAGAGTAATGTTTTTAGATGGCTCACTCACCATACATTCCCTATCAGTGTCTTTGCCTTTGCGGATGTTGTCATCCACCTAGATGTATGCCTGTGGGAGTGCGGTAATGCTGGAACTCGGTAGCGCGTTCTGTTACTGCATAATGCTGTAGTGTGGTCAACTAGACAGGTAGGTGCTCGATTCCAAGGCATGGAGGTGTGTGTGTTTGGCAGATATACCGTATGTGTTGGTATCTGTGGGTGGCTATCTGCGGGATGTGTTCAGTTTGTTTTATTGCCAACCTATATGGTGTCCACAGCCCGAATAGTCTGCCAAGACACTGGGTTGTCAACACATACATTCGCCAATAGGTCTGATGTGTAACTGTCAGCATCCCTACTCTTACCCTTGATACAGTCTGACCCATGTGACGCAACATAACACACGTTCCTTGATAGGAACAACACTACATGATGCAGGTGGCACATGTAGTTTCCTTTTCATTCCTGTCTGCTGCATTGCTGTCATGTGGTCCGTTGTTGTGATATAAATGCCATATCAACATATATGTATGTATATCTGCCATGGCATGGTGGTAATGCACATCGCCTGTATTGTGCAGGGCCACGGGTTGTTGTAGTGTAAACACCAATTATTTTGATGATGGGAAGACCATGGGACATCGAATATGGTGATAGTAAGGCACCTGTTACCAGTTGTGTACGGATCTTAGTGACACTGAGCGGTGGTTATTAATTTTGAGGTTCGGTATTTGTCATACAACTATTCATTAGAAGTCTATACTATGCAGATGAGGTTGACTATAGTTTATCACATTTATCACCAGGGTGTGATGCTGTTCCCTGGTGTGTCTGTGTGTAGTCAGCCAGGTGCAGGTCTCGAATATAGTTGACAGCATGGGAGGGGGGGTCAGGCATACTGTCCGTACACTGCAGAAATGTGCCTCGGGAGTGCTCCTGCCTTAGCACACCTAAGCTAGGGGTGTGTCTGTACCTGCCTGGTGACATTGGGAGGGATGACAGCAGTGGTGGGGTAGACAGGGTGTACAGGCTGCATGAACAGGTGTTGATCAGCACAATCACCAGATGACATGGTCAGCCCGCACATGAACAGTACGGTAATGCGAACAAGCAGCATACACACAGGTTTTGTCCATACTCTAAACCACCAGTGTATACCTGCGGGGACATTTCACGACACAGTCCAACCAAATGAGATGGGCTGCAGCAGGCAACATATACCAACATGAGCAGGAGGCTGGGGTAGTGAGGATGTGTATGCTGCTGAACAACCCTTACTGGGGTGACATAAGACTTTAGGGACCCAGGCTGACTTACCAGGGGCTACATGGGCTGGGGATAGTAGCACTATGGGGTGGACAAAGACCTCCTACAGCAGCTTGTTGACCTGTGCCTGCCACACCTGACACATCAAACAGGCCGAGGGAAACACATCACACTGGATACCATGGTATGTGTTGGCCTAGGTGTACTAGCCACAGGTACCTCACACAGCACAACTGGGGATATCATGGGTTTCTCACAGGCATCTGCATCCAGAGTATTGCACCAGTTCACAGACGCCATGTCAATACATGCTAGTGAGCATGTACATGTCCTCAACACACATGATTAGTGGACCTGCAATATGCATCTGTTCAACCACATGGATGACAACCCTGGATGACTACCCTGGGGTACTTGGTGCTATAGCCTGCACACACATACACAGTGTAGCACCACCCGGTGAGTGGGGTAGGACCTGCAGTCACTGCAGGGGCATACCCTCCAACAGCTAGGCCATATCCGATGGCCAGGGCATGTGATTGAATGCGTGTGCTGTCTGCCCTGGAAGCTATGATGAGTCCGATATATGGCTTCTGACACAGCTGTAGCACACCAATGCCAATATGGACATCCCCCACAGTCTTCCAGTGGGGGATGCTGGGTAAACACTGGTGTCATGGCTGATGACACCCATCAGCAATGCACACACACCTGAACACTCACACCATACTGAGGCGGATGCACAGGCAAGACATATACATGTGCATGTGTTTGGGATGCTCAGTTCACAGTTCTGGTATCTGGACACATCTGTTGGAGCTCTTCAGTATTCACAAGCTACATACATACAAGTTGTTATGGTATTTGCTATGCTACAAAATCTTATCCTGCAGTGACAGTTGCAGCAGGAACAGCATGGGGCAGGGCCACACAGCCCAACACCACTGCCAAGGCCTGTACAGGCACAGTGTGACTTGGTTTAGGAATTACCTGAGCAGGACACAGTCGGCAAAAGACCGTGCACAGTATGACCTGCCATTGGCAAAGAGGCAACACATGGCATATGCACTGACACAGTAGGTACCCACGGATTTCCCCTCTCTGACCTGCACACAGTAGAATGGATGCCAAACATGACACTACCTGTGCTCGGCCATGTATAGGAGGTGCACTGTGTGCATCCGACATAGGCAGCACTCCAGCACTGTCCTCAAGTCCAGAACACACCCAGAGTATGTCTATTGACCTAACAAGTGGCAGTTGTATTAGAATGTGTAGTTACCCATTGCTATGGTATGTATGTGAGCATACAAGTGACTGTGGTGGCCAAATGTTAAGGCAGCAGACAGTACACATCCATAGTGGTGCCATGACCTATGTAGCACATACGGGGGTCACAATGGTAGCTTGTAGTACACAGGGTGTCTTAACCCACTGCAGAGTATGGGCTGACCATCATGTGTGTCCGTACAGCCCACACACCTTCCATGCAGTTGGACAGATGTGGACCAGTACAGACGATTGATATACAATGGCCTATGGATATGCCCAATGAATGACCCCAACCCCCTAAGACACACATAGACTACAGCAGGACAGGCAGTTTGATGCAGGTTGTGTAAGCTAGGATGTCCAACACCACTGTTCGGGTAATTAAAGCTGGGAAATGACGTACCTTGGTATCCCTCCAGCCAGCAATTTAGGTAGGTCCACACACTGATATGGAGTACCCAGCTTACCAGTACGGTAGTGGCAGATGTGTACAACTGTTGGCTGTGCCCCCCATCAGACCTACACATGTGAGAGCCATGTGCACCACCCACGGTTCTGTGTAGGACCGTGGTTGTGGTTGGATGTCCCCCCACGCTATGCAGACGTGTAGCAACTGTCAATGCCACATGACCATTAGCTACCCTGCAGACACAGCATGACACCTGTCTGTGTTGAACAGAGGGGTCAGCAACACAATACTAACTATCTGGACAAGTGACACATGCAATACAGTTGACCATACTTGGCATGCTCACACATATGACAGTATGACGGTAATGTCGGTCAACAACATGCGTAACAGTCATACTGGGCATGCTCACACACTGAAACACAAGACGGCCAGGCATGCATACACCAGTGGTCCAGACATATCTGCCAGTACATTGCTATACTGTTGGATGTCTGCGCTGTATGGTGTGTGTGTGTGTGTGTGTGTGTGTGTGTGTGTGTGTGTGTGTGTGTGTGTGTGTGTGTGTGTGTGTGTGTGTGGTCTATTGTCTGTACATATGCTATGGTCTATTGTTAATTCACATGAGCTATGTGCATAGGGTACTGCTACCAACACGTGTATAGGGCGGTTCTTTATTTGCGGACAGGCTGACGCCTTTGGATACAGACTGGGTAAGGCACATTTCAGCAGGTGGGAGCAGTTGTGCATGGGATTGCACAGTGTTAAGCACTGCTGACCTCTGGTCACAGCACCTTATACACGTTTAGACTCCACATGTCTTTGACAGTGCACTACTGGTAGACAAACACGCTTACAGCCGCTCACTCACCGACATTTCTGTTTACATTTGTCACTCACGCTGGGTGTGTGTGATCCCTTGTGATGCATATTACATCGGACTACATGACTACAGTATTGGGTATATGTAACCATTTTGCGATGGCAGGCATTCGACTGTACGGACTCGGCGGCCTGTCCAGTGACGTAATCATATTATATGCGTGTTCCTCATATGATCTGCTCCCATCTGCGTGATACATGGGAACCGATACTCTGCAATTCTGACATGTGACCTGAGTTTGTTAGCACAGCTGTCCACCGAGTCATGCTGCTGCATACCTACTGCACGTTGTCCACCTTTCAGATTGCACGACGGGAGACTGTAGGAGTGACACCTTTCCCACTTTGCATGGGACAGTCCCTCATTACGCATATCTCATGTGACAATACCAGAACTCTCCACCAATCGGGGACACATTTTTACAGAATCGGGGACATGTCAAGAATAAATCCGGGACACTTTTACAAAAGTACTGCTATTAACTTGAAATACTGACAGTATCAGAGCATATGACTTAATTCACATATTCTGAAGTAACAGTTGTTCTTAACTCTTATGTATTGTCATTAGTCAGTAAGTGTAATTCACCACCTTTCCTTCAACAGCCACTAATTTTAGGAGGGATTAAGAGGGACAGAGTTAAACTTTCAGTCAAATTCAGGGACGTACCTGAAATTCAGGGACAGTTGAGTGGTATGGACAATACTCTAGCTATTGCAACTGACCTGATTAGGGGACATTCTCATGTTGTACGTGTCTGTACTGGTTGCTTGTTACAGGTCTTGTATACCTGACACATCAATATGTCATATGTAGTAGCATAAGCAACCTTACTGCTGCTAGACTACGCTTTGATTTGTTCTGGTATGTATATTTCTGTACTATGCATGGCTGTAAGTATGTCCTGCACTGGTACACCTGACATTTCTATGGAGCAGGTTCCATTTTGGCCATTCAGAATGGTGGGAGCCCTATAGACCCTATATGTAGAGCTATCACATGTGTCAAGGCAACACATACCCACAGCCAGTAGTATATGGACGACTTCCATGGTTTGCATACGTTAAGGTTATTCATGTAGCAGGAACAATGCATAACACCCTGTGGGACACATTTAGAGGATTGGTTCTATTAACCAGACACATTCACAGTCACAGAGCATATGTATTCATTCACGAGGTACATGCTGTTTATGACTCATACATGTTGTCATCTGTCATTACCTGTATTCCGCCACCTGTTCACCTAATATCCCTAGTTCTGGAAGTGTTTAGTTGGACTGTGTTACATTCTGATACATAACTATGGACGTCCATGCTAATCAGGTACACGGCACTGATTTGGTCTCTATGTATTCCCCCGATGGTTTACAGACTATCCGGTAGATGTGCTCTTCAGGTTTGGGAGGTGTAGGCGTATGCTATGCCCATATAGGAATATTAATGACTTCCACTGGGCGGGCCTACTACATCTCTGCCAACCAGCACCTGCACACTTAAGCCCATTATTGTATACCCATGGTCCACCTACCTGGCACCCCTCTACAGCAGTCATGACAAATACTTACTGTGAGCGCAGCTGAGGTATGAGCACACCCCTACACATTGCCCACTCTCCCCATCTCGGAACACATGTCGTACGTTTTGTCAACCCATGTATTATCACACTTGCACAACCTACTGTTCCATGTACACCTACATCCTGCTCGCATTGATGACAACAGGTTCACATATATACTGAATTTTTGGGGTCCTGCAAGGGATACCGTTATCCATGTTTAAAGTGTAGACCTTGCAGAACTCTCCCACTGGTACTTTCCTACTGGTGTTTTGGACAGCGGCAGTGTATTGGTCTGTATTGCCTATCTCTATGTCTGTCCGGCCTAGCTGGGTGATGTGGGGGGTACAACGTTTATTTATTGGACCTCCCAGTCACATATGACCGGCCTGTAAATATGTTACCCCTAATTGCTGTGAAGTAACCTATTTCTGTACATGTGTATATCTACACTGACATATATATCTTGATTTGTGTGTATGTGTATATATCACTTCCTGTTGTTTGTGTATATATATCTATATATTTATATATCCGTAGTATATCCTTGTGTGTGTGTGTGTGTGTGTGTGTGTGTGTGTGTGTGTGTGTGTGTGTGTGTGTGTATATATACATATATATATATATATATATATATATATATATATATATATATATATATATATATATCCATATGAATATGTATGTGTATGTAAATAAATACTGATATATGTATATATACATTTTTATCTATATATATACATTTGTGTGTCCATTAACCTATACATTTCCTGGACATGGACACTTACACATGTGTATTGGGTTTATCTCTGCTTCAACAGCATACTATTGCCTTAGTCATTATGACATCGACACTTCACTCCAGTGAACATGTGCTCAGTATATTGCACGTTATACAGTGGACAGATGTAGCAAGTTTTTCATGTCTGGGGTACCGCTGCTAAGTGGGATGGGATACAGTCTCATTCGACCTATTACTCGTATGTGCAGCTTATTATTCCTGCTACTGTGTTTGTTTCTGTGAACATTCATATTATTACTGTTGATAGGATGTGTGTTTGTGTTAGTGTGACTGTACGTCAACATATTGTTGTCTTCATGTAGTTGTGTCTTTCTGCTTTTCCCGGTTTGGGGTTGTCACAGCAGAACTCCGTTCTGCTCATGGGTGGCGTATAAATGTTACGTGCCGGGCTGCCAGCCCTGATGCACAACGCCCGACAATGATATGCCCATTCATGCATGTCTCCATGCAAACGACGCTCTATCTGGGAATCACACCAACGTACTAGCTGACCTCCATGGACCGCTCCATTGCACCCGGCGCAACATACCCTAGCACTCCTGTGTCCATAATCGCATTTCCATAGTTTCTCCTGCACACCCATGTTGAGTTTCCACGCATAACAGCCATTATACACCTGATATTGCAGCCATGACACACCTTTACACATTGCTCTATCATGAGCGTTGGGACCCTACACACATTTTGTACCACCTCGTGTATTCACAGCCTCACCATCCATTCATATTTGCACATACGTGCTTTTCCTGGTGTTATGGATTACGAATGATTTGTGGGTTACAAGTGTAGGTGGTCACAACATGTACTACATTACCGTCTGTTTACAATGTTGACGTAGCATTTCAACGATGTTATGGCCACTGGTATAACCCTGCCTCTGGTGTGAAGATCGGTGCTCTACTCACACTTGTGCAGCTTTATGTGACATATGCTGTGGGCACTTTATAATTCCTTACTTGCTCTGGATTCCCTTCACAACCCTTATGTTTGCTTTCGTCTTTCGGCATTCCTTACATATCTATATATATGTATGTATATATATATATATATATATATATATATGTATATGTATATATATATATATATATATATATATATATATATATATATATATATATATATATATATATATATATATATATATATATATATATATATATATATATATATATATATATATATATATATATATATATATATATATATATATGTGACATATATATAAATGATATATAGATATATATGTAGATATATAATTGCATATTTCTGTTATGTCTGTGGATATTTATCTATACACACATCTAGCTATCTTTATATATATAAAAGTTACAGCTGTACAAGACAACATACATTTGCTATGCTAATAGCTGCCTACACCCGCGCAGGCGCACTTGCATCTACGTATTCGGGGTTACATATGTTTACAGGCACTTCTTTTGGGATTACATGTGCCTTATTCCTTATGAAAGTACCACTTTGATGGAATCCGGTTAACGGGACCATACGAACGCGGTCACCTTTACATGTATAAATGTTGGCTTTACAGCACAGAGGCATTCATTACACAATTAATATGTGCTGTAGTCGTACTTGACCCGGGAATGCCTTTACGTTGGCCGGATGCTGTAACCACTACACTATTGTTCTGGCTCATTTATATGTATACCCATGGTTCATAGCTACTCTGACATATGCCTCACCACTTCCTTTACACAGCAGGCATCCATTCTCCTGTTGGGAAAACCGCAGTACTACAATTAGGACATTCCCTGTTTCCTACTGCTCTGGACCCATGCTGCATGTCTACTCACACCAAGGATATTCAGAACTCCTACGCTTACAGTCCTCGCACACACGCTTGTTTGATTGTCAGGGTGTTCATGTGCTGGTCTGGGTTTAGGCTTGGCCAACTAGTGACTAGAACTGCCCTGGCACTGTTCAAAGATCAGATGTAGCATATGGACAGAGTTGGTCCAGGTTTTAACATTCTACCTGTGTAGACGCAGGTGTTTGGGCACCTTTGACCACATTATTAGGTCAGCGCTACATAATTTAGGGCGGGGAGTGGTTCCACTACATAATGAAGGTTGGGGGGGTGGTTTCCACGTGTTTCCCTTCACATTTGACTATTTCATTCATTCATTTATTGATACAATGAATATTAGTTTGGACATCAGTTATAAATTCACTACAGGTATGCAATAGTACTGTCAACAGCTGTGACAGTTGGTTGGTGTACTTATGTATACGGACTTCTGTGATACTCGGGGATTCGTTTCTACAGTGACAGAGACAAGGCTATGACAACTCAGGGGCAATCACAGACACTTATACCATATCAGTACTATTAACATGGAACGTGTTGACAGATTCGTAATACTACTATTCTCTGCAGTTAAATGCGTCTATTACTCTTCATTGTTGTAAGTAGTCATTCTCATTCAACACCTTTCCGCCAAAGGTCACTGGCTTTGTGAGTGGTTAAGAGGCTGGCCAGTTATTGTGTGAATGCTCTGACCATTGGTAGCATTGATATTGTCATATGTACAGGTTGGGATGTATTCTGGGGACTAGGGTTGCCACCTTTTCAAATGGCCAAGATGGGCCATCTTTGGAACACACATCAGATTTTACAGGCCAACACATACCCACGCTCAGTACAAAGGATAAAACTTTACTTATTTGCCTACATAAAAGCCTATTGTTGTAGCGGTTTAGTTGCTTATTCTGTTTCTTGTAACATTTAGGTATTTTAGATATGGAAATGATTATTTTATCCAACTATTACATAACATATGGACATAATTATGTCCTACAATCTCAGGACATTTGCCATTTCTAATGTATTTTGTCAGGACACAACAGTCCTAAGAGGGACTGTCCCTCACAAAGTGGAACAGATGGTAACCCTACTGGGGTCACCAGATTGTTTGGGCCAACACATAGCCACAGTCAATGCAGGTTTAGAACATTCATTTGTTTCCTAGCTGTGAGCCTTATACCTTTGGCACTTTTGTTGTTTGCCTGTTTCTTGTACGGATTACGTTTATTCTATCCTGACGTGACCGCTTTAGGCAACTGTTACATGCAGTATGATACATAGTTATTTCCTACAATCACAGGACATTTGGCATTGTATAATTGTTGGTCAGGTCACACCTGCACACACATTAATTGTTCCTCACACAGTGGATCAGGGGTATCCTGTTTATGTCAGTGCCTTCATCACCCTTATACCATGTGCCACTATGCGAATGTGTGCAATATATTATCTCGCTTAGTCGTGTCGGGACACGTGCATCACGGGCAGGTGTTTGATCCTGGATAGTAGGTTCTGCATGACCATCAGACAGTCTTGTGCACCACTACTGCACATTCCAACTTGTGTCCAGATATCTACAGGGTTGGACATTGTGTCTTCATACACATTCTAATATTTACACAGGTTACGTATCCCATGAGGGATATCCCAAAAATTTGGCAAGAGCAAAACAAGACAAATACCGAACATTCTTCTGGCATTATGAAAATGTGCTAAGGGTTTTACATGCAAGGGATACATAGTTTCCAATCCTGAAACTGCCTGGGGTGACACTACCTACTACATATACGTAGTGGTCACTATGTGTAGATGTGACTGCACCTAACTAGTAGGCCAAGTATGGCTGGATGTGGTGGACGTTCAGGTATGGGAGTGGGTTGTGTGCTGTGGAAGGGATGCTGGGCTGTCCATTATGCATCCAGGTGTGTTGCATTTGATATGGCCATTTCCATCCGGACCAATCTGTGGGTATGTGCCAGTGACATGACTGTACATTTGTATCGCACACTTTAATATTCATATGTTTGTGGATTTGTGTTCTACAGTATGGCCTGTCTGGTTGTATTGCAGATGTTTATACATGTTTTTGTGTTTCTTTCTGCTTCACCCACTGCTCCCTCATACACCTCCAGTTCACCTATTCTGCATACGACACAGTTTCGCCTTGGAGGATTATACCATTACCCATCCCCCCTCCACACACATATTCCTGACACTCCATCCATCACTGCTTTGGTTGTTAGCCCATGACATGGTCAGAGTAACACATTGCATACCCTACATATGTCAGGTACCTGTATGGTTGTGTGGACTACCCTGCCATGTTTGACTTTCCACATGCTATACCTCACACACATAGGTACACGCCCATACTTAACTTTCATTACATCGTTGGTATACCTGGGTAATACCCGTTCAACTGTGACACATCCTGACAAGTTTGGCTTGGACCGCTGATGTGCGGATTTTGGCCAACTGTTCTAATCATTGGTAGGATGCCACCTTTTCCTATGTCCAGGATGGGATATATTCCGGACACATATCTGAATGTACTGGACAACACGTACCCACAGTCAACGGTATGGATAATACTGTTCCTTTCAGCCTACATGTCGCCTTATTGTTGTAGCAGTTTATATGCTCCTTCTGTTTCGTTTACATGCTTATTCTATTTCCTGTCACATTTGGTATGTGAAATACGGACATACCTATTGTATGTGACTATTACATGCCTTGTGGGATATAATTTGGTCATACGGTCGCTAGATATGTACATTTATTGTGTATTTTATTATGGACACATCTGCCCAGCTGTGTACCCTCCCTCACACTATGGGTCAGCTGGTGACCCTGACCATTGGGCTGGATGTACCTATTGGCGGCGTGCTAACATATGATGCGTTTCACTTCCACTTGGTATAGCTATCTACACTGCGTTGGACTAAGGGCACACGGTTTTCCATGTCATTTGTTCACGGGATAGGGACCCGTTATTCCCTACCGTGCATTTCTGTTTGCTTCTTCATTTTGTGTTCGCAGGAACTGTCTTGCATGCTTTGCATACATTTCAGTATCCATGGACACTGACAGATGTGATTACTATTGCTTGCCAATTGTTATATGCAAGCATTTTAGGTTACACGTTGACAGCTGACATTTCCACGACTCCGTGCAGCACTTCGACACGCCTTATGCACTTGCGCTCCTTTCCTATGCACGTGGCTGTGGTGGCAGTGCGCTTTCATTAATATGCATTTGGCGCTACTGCACCATCTTCACACTGCACGGTCGGCGTAAGCCTAACGCCGGCCTTGCGCCGAGCTTCATGAATCCCGGGGTTAGTTTTATTACTAGATATGGTAGTAATACATTTAAGATTAAATATATAATAGCAAAGCACTGGCATATTTTGAAATCAGATAGTTTTTTGACCACCTTAGTAAATAATCAATGTAATTTTGGTTACAGGAAAGGTAAAACTATCGGGGAAAGTCTATCTATATTTCAAAATGTAAAGTTCCAGTTGAAGGGACCATAGAGAATCAAATTGTGGGGAGTACCTACTGTGGACATTGTATTCATTGCAAAGTAATTTCTAAAACTAAGTCATTTACTTCAGTCAATACTATGAAAGTATTTATCAGACACCTTATAACATGCACAAGTGAGTGGGTGATATACATGGCAGTGTGCCATTGTGGGTCTTTTTATGGTGGACAGGCATCTTTGAGTTTGAGATAGAGGATAACATTACATATTAGTGATATTAATTGTAAGAGGGCACGCAGTGTGCTATACAAGCATATGCAAGTACATCCAAGGGCTCACTTTATTTATGTAGGAACTGATAAAGTGGTAGGGTCTGATCTGACAATAGCACATAAACATAAGATTCTCACCAGGAAAGAAAGAATGTGGATAGTTAATTTTGGAACATTGTTTAAACCAGGTCTGAATGAACATTGGTAAAGTAGAATGTATAAATTATATATGTTATCACTAAGACTTTGTACCTTAACTTGGGGATTATTTCAAGGTTAAAGATATCTATTAGCCTCGGGTTGGGTGAATTAAAATGAATAAGTAATGTGTGTATATGGAAAGATAAACAGCTTTTTAACTGTGTTTTCATGTGATTAACACTAGTTGGCACTAGTGTATTGTTTCATTGTAATATCGTTTTAAGAACAAATGTGTAAAGGATAAGCTTCCTCTTTCAGGAAGGAAACGCACTGATGATGCCATGAGGCAAAACCTTAGTTTGTTGGGTGGGTTGGAATATGTCTGCCATTAAAAGAATGCTAAGGCACTTTCCTGAGTGTTGTGTATTTACTTTTAGTAATTTTAGCTTATCGTGCTAAACAATGGTGCTGGAGATTGGTGCAGTTTTGTATCTATTATCCGTGCACTACAGTACATCAAGCATGGGCATTTTTGAGGAGTGTATATATATATATATATATATATATATATATATATATATATATATATATATATATATATATGTAGATTATAGGTAGTTTCAATTCTTCTGTCATCCTACATCCTGCAGTATCTGCTATTTTATTAATCTTGCTGACTATAACATTCATGACTAAAGAAAATATAATACTGCTAGCTGGCCATCCCTGTCTTATTCCACATTCTTTTTTTATTTTTTCAATTATCCATCTATTCACAATTATTTTAACATTAATTATTTCATATGCTGATTTTAATTACCTATATTGTTTTTTTTTTTTTACTTATATTGTATGTCTCTAAAATTACCCATAGGGACTCATATTACATTTTATCAAATGACTTATTTAAATATTTTATCATGTTATTTGCTTCTTCTTAACTGCTTATATCATCTATTACTTCTTATATTAGCCATGATAAGTCTTGACTTCTTTTTCCCTTTCTACCAAATACTGCTTGATCAAGTAACTTATCCACTTTATTTGTTAACCCTTTATTATTATTCTCATAAGTATTTTATAGTCTGTATTATGTAGTACTATCAGTCTCCACTTCCTTATATTGTCTTTTTCTCCTCTTTTCCATGAAAATATTATAACTCCAGTACATATTTCCTCATCTACTATTCGTAGCTCTAGCCATTCATTCAATATTTCTACAAATATTACTTTTTCCATATTTCCATTGAATTATACATATATTCAATACCATGGACTGGATTCACGAAGGCATGCACAGAGTCTAAGAGTAGAGTAAGACTCCAGACAGCCAATATGTCTGCCAAGCGATCCAGGAACAGCCGGCAGGGGCGTGCATGAGAGCTCCTGAAGCTACTCTTGCACGGACAGTGTTGGGTTATGCAAATTACCTCATTTGCTGCTGAAAGCTATGCAAATGAGGTAAATTTGTGATCCAGGAAACACTAACCTGTCCAAGTAAGAGTAGTGTTATTTGCAGAAATGTACTCCATTGGTAACGGAGTACCGTTCTGCAAATAGCAAAACGGAGCTATGACAGCTCCAAATAAAGGATGCATCCAGTTGAGGAAGCATGCCAATGGCCAAATATAAGGCCATTGGCATTTCTGTCTGTTGCAAAATAATAAAAAATATTTTTTTTCCCCCGATCTCCGATGTTTAAGCATAGGGCAGTGCCGCGCAAACGTGCGGTGCTCTAAAAACCAGAAAAAAAAATAAAAGCCAAAAATAGGCATTTTATTAAAAATATTCTTCTGCCATGCAGGTGAATGGCAGGCTGCAGACAGCATGGCTACTGAGTAGTGGTTGCTAAGGGGGGAAGCTCAGTCTGAGAGATGTAACCAAGTATTAGTAGGCAATCCTATGCAAATGAGGATAAGGATAGTGAATCTCAATTTTCCCTGCCATGTGAACCATGTCCCTAGAGTGTAAGAGTAGGATTAGGGGTGTAACAGCGTAGAAAATAGGTGACATCACGAGGGGGTATGTATCAAAGACTGTAAGCTTATTGGAGCAGAGTGGCATGTGTTTGCTGCAAGTTACTCAGGACTGGAAGAGGTGTGTCTACAGTTGTCTGAACTGAAACCCAGAAACCGAAGGTGTACGCCATGGATATACTAAAGTTTCTTGCAAAGATGCTTACACTGTGTGCGTGCGTGTGCGCGCCTGTAAACCCGTCTAAGCCTGTGTGCATGTATGTGCGCCCGTGTAAGCCTGTGTAAGGCTGTCTAAGCCTGTGTGCACAGATGTGCACTCGCCTAAGCCTGTGTAAGCTTGTGTAAGCCTGTGTGCATGCGTGTGCACTCATGTGCGCATGTTTGAGCTTGTTTGCGTGGCACTGCCCCTTGTGGAAACAGAAAGGGAAAAGGAAGGAAAAGAAGTAGTAGGAAGTTATCCAAGGAGAACTAGCAGAGCTGCCAGGTGAAATCAATCAGAATCAGCCAATTACACAGGCAGTACACTAGCGCAGCCCAGACCAGCACTTAAAACTCTGCAAACAACATCCCCCATGTTTTTTTTTCAGAAACATGGCAACACTGCAGTCTACAAAGAGAAGTGAAAACTTAAAAAGCTTAATTGAGACAAAAAAATGTTAGGGACTGCCATTGCTATTATAAGGCAACATGTGCAAGATGCTGAGGGTGGTGCCATTGCGAATGCTGCTGAGCAACCCACAGTGAGGAGACGAAGAAGATTGTACAGACCCAGGGTAACCTACCAGGGGCTACATGAGCTGGAGATAGTGGAGCGCTATAGAGTGGACAGAGACCTCCTGCAGCAAATTGTTGAGCTGTGCAGGCCATGCCTCACACACAGAACCAACAGAGGGGAACCCATCCCAGTGGAAACCAAGGTATGTGTTGGTCTAAGAATACTAGCAACAGGTACCTTCCAGTGACCAACTGGTGATATGATGGGGATTTCACAGGCATCAGCATCCAGGGTACTGCACCAGTTCCTGAATGCCATGTCAGCACATGTCAGTGATCATGTATATTGCCACAATTCCCATGAGGTATTGGCCAGCAATATGCATCTCTTACAGCAAATAGCGGAATACCCTGAGGTAGTGGGTGCAATTGACTGCAAGCACATACACATCAAAGCACCAGCCGGTGAGTGGGATAGGTCCTACATCAACTACAAGGGCTTCCACTCCATCAACTGCCAGGTCATGTGCAATGCTCAGGGCATAATACTGAATGTGTGTGCTGGCTGCCCTGGAAGTTACCACAATTCCCATATCTGGCATCTGACACAGCTGTACCAGACATTTGCCAATGGGGACATCCCTGACGGTCATCTAGTGGGGGCTGCTGGATATGCACTGGAGCCGTGGCTGATGACACCCATCAGAAATGCGCACACACCTGAGCAAGAACTCCATAATGAGGCACATGCACAAACACGAAATGTAATCGAGCGTGTGTTTGGGATCCTCAAGTCACGGTTCCAGTGCCTGGACACATCTGGTGGAGCCTTGCAGTACTTACCAATTACATGTACCCAAATTGTCATGCTATGTGCCATGCTACACAATATGATCCTGTGAAAACAGCTCCAGCAGGAACAGCATGGGGCAAGGCCAAACAGCCCCCCAGCATTGCCAAGGCCTGCACAGGCACAGCGTGACTCAGAGGAGGAACAACCTGAGCCTGCCCCAGTAGGCAGAAGGAGGCGTGCCCAGTATGCCTTGGCCTTTGCAAAGAGGCAACACATAGTTGGAACCCTGGAAATGATACCCCTCTCTGACTCACACATAAAATAAAAGGGATGCCTAACTTGACACTACCTGTTTCCAAACATGTATAGAGAGTGTAGTATGTGCATCCGACATAGGCAGCCCTGCAGCACCACCTGAGGCATGATTGCCATGTTTTAAGCAATATAAAGCAGTGCTAAGCAGCTTTTACCAATATTTAGTATATGTAAACAAAATTGCCCGTGCTAACTAGCACAATGTCGGGCAATGTTGAGCAATGTTGGGCAAGGTCGGGCAAAGTTGAGCAAAGTCAGGTAAACATGCTCATATTTGCTTTACTGTTCCTTAAGCAGTCTGGTCTGCCCAGCATGAAAATAAAAAGCAGTGACAGGGCTCAAACCCAAGATACTATGCACTATAGTCACAGTACTGAACCACTAAGCCATGATAGCATTTCAGTGGCATAGACACAGCAGGACAATTGCACACTAATGCAAACACAAAGAAATGCTGAATCATGCCCCTAAAGAGGCATATAGGTAACCTCCCTCACAGGTATATGCAGACAGAGAATATCAGGCCAGGCGGTGTGATGTGGGTTGTGTAGGCTACGAAGTCGCAATCTAATATGCGTGACATTGGATGCTAGGATCTGTAGTACAGTAGTATGCCTCAAGCCAGTACGATAGGCAACAGTACAGACTGAAATGGTGTACTGTACATAGCAGTGCAGGCATAGCAAAAGTGTCAGGTGAAACCCTCATCCTATGTATATCCACAGTAACAATCAGGTGTGCCCCTGGGTAGAAATGTACAAAGAACAGCTTTCCCCCCTGTATGTAGAAATGTTGATAAGTCTATGCAAAGTGTCTCATGGAAGCCCTGCAGGCACAACATGATCCTTGGGGATCTATGACACAAAGGTGAGCCCTGCTGTAAAAATACAACTTGATTTTCCATACACATATATTATAAATGTCTATACCGGGCATGCTCACACACTCCAACAAATGTAGTGGATTTCATTCAGCATCACACTGAAAGGTCATACTGGGCATGCTCACACACTTAAAGAAATGAAGCAAATGTCAGGCAGAAACATACTGAAAGGTCATACTGGGCATGCTCACACAGGCTAAATATGGATGTGATAATAAGGGATCTATGGCAAATGTGGATAGTCATCTCTACTTCCAGAAACACATTCACAAAGTGGTCAGAAAAACATGCTATATGTTCACACAAACTGCCAAGGTCTGTGCATGTAGGTCAAAGGAGGTTCCCACTACTCAGCAGTCATCAGATCCGTCAGAGAGTACCACAACACACTTGCGATGAATCTGACTAGGCACGTTCAGCAGCCAGAAAGACCAGTGAAGTACCTTAACAAGAGGATTACTGGCCTCATACAGTTGCCCCATGCAACAAGACTGAATGTAACCCAATCTGTACTCTGTTGCATACTGTCTACTCAGGAGATCTCTACCCAACAGACAGGTCCATGTCATGGCTACACTCAGATCTGTTCTGAGTTACAGCTCAATGGCACTAAATATACAGACCCAACTGATATTGCCAACATACTGGCAGATAGAATCAGTGTTAACTTTTCCCCCCTCTCACCCATGAAAGAGCACATCTCTATAATGGAAGACTGCAAAGTTGCTGTCATCACAGCTGCACAGGTAAAAAAACACTCTCCAAAGCCAGTATCACAGCAGCCATGGGACCAGATAACTTTCCAGGCTGTATTCTACACAAACCACAGAACGAACCGGCACCACACTGACGTATCATGTGCAGTCATAGCCTCACCTCATGCTTTGTGCCTGCTGAATGGTGCACAGTGATGGTTATCCCACTACACAAGGGTGGAGACACCACGGACCCCAGGAACTAGCGCCCCATTAGCCTGATGAGCCCGCTCTTCAAGGCCATGGAATGTATCATCATACAACTTATAAAAATTTACATTGGTAATCCCCAAACCCTGGACCACAATTATGCTGGGTTTGTAAAATGCAGATCATGTCTCCTAAACCTGATAGATGACATTGAAGCAGTCACCAGAACCGTAGACAAGGGTAAGGTGGTTCGCACAGCCTATCTAGATCCTGCCATGGCTTACAACACCATCCCACACTCTGGAATTATAGATAAACCCATTAAACTAGGTATAAATTGCTATGTCATAAGATGGGTTGCCAAATGGCTTACTGACAGAACACACACTGTGAAAGTAGCAGACTCCAAGTACGACTTTGGACCAGTGACGAGTGCAGTACCACAGGGTCCAGTCCTGGGTCCTGTCCTGTTTGGTATCTACTTCCATGAAGTAAACTTTAACATGGAAGGTCTGTGGCTACTGAAGTTTCCATAGGATTGCAAACTAGGAGCCATAATTGTAAACACTAAAGATGTGGACATCCTAAAAAAAGGCCTCACTGTGACAGATGGCTGTTGTCAAAGCCATGGGCTCTAGCTCAGTGCCAAAGGTGCATTGTCATCCCCTTTGTTAAAAACTCTTTAGCCAAGAACTACAACATACGCGGTAGTATACTTAACACTGAAAGTGTGACAAGAGACCTTGGGTCACAGGTGGATAGTGGACACAACTGTGATAATCACATCCTCACAGTAGTCAGGAAACCCTTCTGTGTGGCACTCCTCATCACATAATGTGTCTCATGCAGAATAGAAGAGGATATTGTTCCCCTCTACTCATCACTCACTAGAACTAGAGTACAACGCCACTTTAGCTATGTACCTCACAAGGCAACTACAACAACTGGAAAGCTTGCAGCAATACCTCATAAAGAGCATTAGTGGCCTGAAATACATGCCATACACAGACTATCTCAAAATGCTCCATCCATACTCCCTTGCATATTGCCTACTCAGAGGTGTTCACTGCCTAACATACAAAGCTATGTCAAACACAGAGCTGTTGAACATGCTCCACGTAAAACACTCACAATCCCTCTGACCTTCGGACCCAAAACCATGAGTGAAATACAAAAGGAAGGGGTGTACCCATTTACCTTATGGATACCCACACCTTCAGGTTAGTTGCACAGCATGAGGCCTTTGAGACCATGCAAGTGCAACTAACATTGGGCAAAGCTGGTCATCAGATTGAAGCCTGCTACAGATCACCTACCTTGTCTCAGGAACCTCACTCAGTATTCCTGAGAACAGTGGAAAATATAAAGGTCCTATCAAGCACCATTATGAGGAGATTACAACTACCCAAACACTGAGTGGGAGAATTATTTGTGTACAACATCCTTTGCCCAATGTTTCCTAGAGTTTAAAAACTCTAACACCCTGGAACAGCTGGTCACCATGCCCACTAGAGGTGACAACATACTGGACATGATCATCACCAGCATGGGGTACCAGTGTTCCACAACGGAGATAAACCCCTCGCTGGTAATATCAGATCATAAAGTAATAACACTGGACATCCACACCCCCCCCCCACCCAGTCAATGAAACCACTGTGAAGACATTTTCAAAAGCAAACTGCACACTTCCCAAGACCAAAGTTGAATGTTCCAAAGACCTCTTGCTATAGATAATGGTATACAATCTGCCGAATCATTTACAAGTGCATCCTATGAGCATCTACAGGGATGCATGGAACGAGACATCACAAATAAAACCAAGATGCACTCCTCCAAAAATAAGAAAACAATCAGGTGGTCGTTGCCCATAAATAAGTTAGACAACAGAAGGAGGAAACGAACACATGATAGAGCCAATTTCACTAAAGGAAAGGCATCACTGATCATTATTAGGAAGAAACAATGATCGCTCATAAAATAATCCAAGGACAGTTTCTAAAGACAAATAGCCAAGGAATGTAAGAATAACAACCACAAAGCCTTTGGTAGCTATACCAGACATGTAGGTGTCAACTTCCAAATATGCTGTCAGCCACTGAAAAATGGCAAGAAATATACTGAACCAACTTTCAATGCCCACATCCTGGGGGACAAGTTCAGTGTAAACTCCCCCCATCACCCCCAAAAGGGCCTGTGTACATCACAGAAGGATGCAGAGCCCCAGACATCATGGACATGCAGGTGAAGACAGCCCTCTCCAAAGCTAAGAACACAGCATCAATGGGACTGGATGGTGTCCCAGGCTGTGTCTTACACTAGGCCCAAAAGGAACTACACCCTCACCTACATTCACTGTCCAGACTCAAGCGTACCACAGGCTATGTACCCAAAGAATGGCATACACTAACAGTCATCCAGCTCCACAAAGGGGGTGCCACAACAGAACCTGGAAACCATTGCCCTATATGTCTACTCAGCCTGGTCTACAAAGCTATTGAGCAAATTGTCATGGAACCCATAAAAAGAGACATTGGAGACCTCCAGACACTGGACTCTGTACAACTTCACTTTGTTAAAGGCAGATCCTGGCTCCTAAACCTAGTTGACTTATTTCAAACAGTTACCAAGGACATAGATGGAGGTGAAAGTAGTCCACACAGCCCACCT
Source organism: Protopterus annectens (assembly GCF_019279795.1). Classification (NCBI taxonomy): domain Eukaryota; kingdom Metazoa; phylum Chordata; order Ceratodontiformes; family Protopteridae; genus Protopterus; species Protopterus annectens. The sequence goes on along the minus strand of NC_056725.1, from coordinate 306,070,186 downwards.
GGACTTCACTAAGGACTTTCTACACCATTCCCTACGCTGTCATCATGGACAAGCATACCAGCTTGAACATTAACAGCTATGTCACAGGATGGGTGGCCAAGTGGCTCACAGATCAAACACACATGTTCAGAGTTGCGGGTGCCATGTCTGACTCTAAGCCAGTCACAAATGGCATCCCAGAGGTCTTGGTCCTGGGACCCCACCTGTTCAGTAGATACTGCTCAGAGGTACAGGCAAGCACGGGAGGTGTATGGTTGAACAGGTTTGCAGATGACTGCTAACTGTGGTCCATAATCGACTCTACGGCTGACACAGGCATCCTCCAGAAGTGTCTTACAGAGACAGATACCCGGTGTCAAAACAATGCCCTCAAGCTGAATGCCAAAGAATGCATAGTCATCCCCTTTGGGTAAAACAAAGTGCACACAAATTACCACTTAGGTGGTAATCCAGTATGTACGGAGAAAGTCGTTATGGCCCTGGGGACACAGTTAGATAGTAAACTCTCTGATGATCACATGGCCAAAGTGTTTAGACATTCCTTCTATGTAGCCCACCTAATATCACCTAATGTAAACCACTTTGTATAGTCTGATGATGTCACCATCCTACAAATATACCTGTGGAAAGGAGAGTTTGCAGTAATGTGTATAGCGTGTCTTGTAAACGCATACTCCTGTAGTATCATAAAGTAGTTTGGTAAGGGCTTGAATCCTGCACTTGACAAGTGTATTTGTGTGTAATCACCTTGGAGAGGAGCAACCTTTTTGTAGAGTAGTAGAACACCTTAAAAGTGGCATCCATATCTATGTCAAGCCTGATGATGTCACCATTCTACAAATATACCTGTGGAAACAATACCTCCCAGTAATGTGTAAAGCGTGTTGTGTTAATGCGTACTCCTCAAATGTCATGAAATAGTTAGATAGGGGTTTGAATCCTGCACATGACAACTGTTTGTGTGTAATTACCTTGGAGAGGAGCAGCCCTTTTGGAGAGTAGTAGAACACCTTACAAGTGGTATACTTATCCTTGTCAAGTCTGATGATGTCACCATCCTACAAATATACCTGTGGAAAAAAGAACTTCCAGTAATGTGTATAGCGCATTGTGTTAATGTGTACTTCTCTAGTATCATGAAGTAGTTAGATAGGGGCTTGAATCCTGCACTTGACAACTGTGTGTGTGTTTGTGTGTAATTACCTTGGAGAGGAGCAACCTTTTTGGAGAGTAGTAGAACACCTTACAAGTGGTATACTTAACTTTGTCAAGTCTTATGATGTCACCATCCTACAAATATACCTGTGGAAAAGAGAACTCCCAGTAATGTGTATAGTGCATTGTGTTAATGTGTATTCCTCTAATATCATGAAGTAGGTAAGTAGGGGTTTGAATCTTGCATTTGACAAGTGTATGTGTGTGTGTGTAATTACCTTGGAGAGGTGCAACCTCTTTGGAGAGTAGTAGAACACCGTACAAGTGGTATACTTATCTTTGTTAAGTCTGATGATGTCACCATCCTACAAATATACCTGTGGAAAAGAGAACTCCCAGTAATGTGTATAGTGTGTTGTGTTAATGCATACTCCTCTAGTATCATGAAGTAGTTAGGTATGGGTTTGAATCCTGCACTTGACAAGTGTGTGTTCGTGTGTGATCTCCTTGGTGAAGAGCAACCTTGGAGAGTAGTAAAACACCTTAAAAGTGGTATACTAATCGTTGTCAAGTCTGATGATGTCACCATCCTACAAATATACCTGTGGAAAAAAATCTCCCAGTAATGTGCATAGCATGCCGTGTTAATGCGTATTTCTCTACTGTCATGAAGAAGTTAGGTAGGGGTTTGAATACTGCACCTGGTGAGTTTGTGTGACACTGTTGGTCAATGTGCTGTGGGTTTTGCTTTTACTACTGTATGACATATCAGTATGCATTGCACATGAGTTAGCTGTGTGGCAAATACTTATACCTACATGTTACCTCAATTATTGCACGTGTGGGAACCCTGCTTTCTCCAAGAACACATCTGTCATCTTTGCCAGACTGTGCTGCTGCTTTCCAGACCTTAGTTCACATCTGTATATTTGTGACAAGGCCAGCCACTGCAGTGATCCCTAGCCTAGGTCATCCATGTCACACACACTCATTACGGTTTCTATTGAATTGTGAGTGAGAGTTTATGGCTGAGGTATATGTCAGACCTGTTCAAATGCAGCAAAGTCTGTCAATGATGGCTATTCATTATAGGTGTACAACAACCTTTGTGGATATGCATGCAGACCCCTTATTGCTTATGTAATCCACCAAGGGATTTCAAAATACCTTTGGAAATGTGATTATCAAAGAGAGATGATGTAACACTTGGTTGCCTGTACACATCGGTACCTGTTCATCATGTTGGTGGCTACTACTTATGTGGTACTGTGGGGATACTATTTTCCGTAAAGGTGGATCACTATGCTTTGGTTGACTTACAGCTTTGCAGCATGGGTTTTGCAACAGGTATCTGTCTGTATGATACCCTTGTGGAGGATGTGTGTGTCATCTGGAGAATGCATTATAGGCCACAGTATGCATTACCAGACGTGGACGGACATATCCCTACTGTGATTGCTTGTACCTAAGAGAGCTATATGCCAAACAGGAGTGGTCCCAGTAATGGGTGCAGGTGAATACCACTGGTTACTGGCATAGTATAGTACCTGAAGGATCAAAATGTTACTGTGTGTCCTACATCTGTGTGTCAGTTGTCAAGACATCATCTAATGATCGGTTATGGTCAGGCTGTTGAAGTTATGTATACTACCAGAATGCAAAACAGTGACAGATAGTAACAGTATCACCCACAGCACAGTGTCAAACCATGTCATACACATATGTGTAGTCATGTTCTGAAATGTGTGTGTAGTTCAATGCATACTGACCACCAATGGAAACTATGGAGTGTTACTGTGTAATACAGGGCATGTCAGCCTGCCCATGTGTCCACTATGCACATACATGCAGACAATGCACCTCCACCATGTTCACAAATGTACACCTGCAAATCTGTGCTACACACATCCCACACATACTGTCCACTCTCTAACACATGCTGCCAATACTACACAAATCAACCAAGTGGCACGTGGGCAGACAATACACTATTGGAACTAACCCTGGTGTAAACAATACTACATTGACAATCATAGCTTTAATGCATCATTCCTGCTCAGCTACACCTTCAAGCATATCATTACACTCTACAGCTGACAACATGCTAACATTGCTATACTGCTATAAAGTCACCCTGTGCATCAGCACCATGGTAGCCTGTTCCTGCATCAATGTTACAGATGACAGGTGGTTCACAGGCTTCATCATATGCACAGGGTGTCTTGTTGGTTTGCCAGAGGCCTACAGTGAGCCATACAATCGACATGTATGTGTGTGTGTGTGTGTGTGTGTGTGTGTGTGTGTGTGTGTGTGTGTGTGTGTGTGTATGTGTGTGAGTGGCAAGAGTACTGCTATGGGCCAATGTTGATGTAATGTGAGCGGGTATGTATTAGCCCTAGGTGTCTGGTTTATGTGTGTGTGTGTCTGCATGCACACAGTTCCACCATGTGGCTGCCATATAAGGGTATTTGTGGGACAGCCACAGACTGTACCTGCCAAGCTTTACAGATCACCGTCTCTGGCCATGGATATGGTACCAGTACCTGGCAGGGGTGCCACTGACACTATCAGGTACTAAGCCAGACTGTGTACTATCCTCAGAGGTAGATGGATGCACACTGGACCCAGGTCCCTGCTGGGACTGTCCAGAGCCACGTGCATGTGGTCTTCTAGGATGTTCTATGGACAGCAACCCCCAACATTGCTGGGGCTGGTACTGGCACTACGGGAGCAGTTGTGACTTGAGGGACGTCCACGCGACTGCCAGCTGCTGATGTTGCTGGAATACATCCATGTCGACGACTCAACCGTCCTGCACTGTCCTGACACATGGACATGACATTGCAGAGGACATCTAATGTATCACCCCAACGTCTATCAGCGACCTCAGTGAAATTATGGATGGCACCTGCTAGGTCATGGATACTGTCAATTTTGACGGTGTTATGTGCCCTCTGTGCCCTTAGTCCCTGTCTGGTGTACCATTCCATACGTGCCTGTGCCTCCATGACAGCCTGGAACATGCGTGAAGTTGTAAGACCTGTGGCACATCTGCCAGTGGCATGATGAGCAGCAGTGCTCTGCTGAGAATCCCTGGACATCTGCCTATGTGGTATCCTTCCAGACATCTGGGTATGGCTGCTGTGTCGGGATGAATGTGCTATAGATACCACACTGTCCTGGCCAATGCCGACTGTACGCTGTCCCTCAGCTAAGGGCATTGGTGATGGATGCATTGGCAGTATGACTGTGTGCATGGATGGGGTGGACACTTGTGTACTGTTGATTGGTGGCCCAATGACAGACCCTGGCAAACATGCATGTGCCTCAACACACCTATCATCATTATCACTATTTTGCTCAGTGACATCAGTTTCCCTGCTGCAGTGAACCAGCCCAAAGTCAGCACCTGTGAGAGGAAGACAGGAAACACACTTTACAACCTGTACATGATGTCGGCACATATGCACACATGCACACATGAACACATGCACACATGCACACATGAACACATGAACACATGCACACATGAACACATGCACACATGCACACATGAACACATGAACACATGCACACATGCACACATGCACACAAATGCACACAAATGCACTCCTCACTAAAACAGACACACACACACACACACACACACACACACACACACACACACACACACACACACACACACACACACACACACATACACACCCACACACATGCACCACCAGCAATCCAGAACATACTTAATAGCGGGTGATGGTGGGGTACAGTATCACAAGCCAAAGAGTTATATCACACGTGTCAGAATGCAGGACATGTGTTGCTCAACAGCATGCAGTGCGAGTGTAGACAGCCCTTGCTAATAACAGTATACATGGCTTTGATGCATGTGTGTTGTTGTTCAGGGATTGGCCTCACCCTGGAATGCAATGTGTACATGGACACAACATTGCTGTGCAAGTATTAAAAGCTCTACAATGTCCTTTGCACCATCACTCACAGGTATATACCATGGCTGGATGTGTATCTGTGTGTCACATAGATATCCATTTCTGATTAGAGCATCTGTGTCTTTAGCAGATAATTGTGGACACAGGTTTAGCACATGCATACTATGTATACACACAGGATGAGTGGTGCATGTATACCTGATGTAATCCCATTACTCAACATAGCCATTGTACAGTGATTATGGTGAGTTTAGGACATATTGTGGACATGCCAGTGCCAGCCATGACATGGCATGCTACAACACAACTGCAACATTAAACATCACATATACACAGTGTGTGTCATGTGACCTATACACTCAATAGCATTACAAGACATATATGTGTCACTTTGTACAAATGGTGATTGCTATGCATATTGTGTATAGGTGCATATGTTTGCACACACACAACATTGAGGTGCATAGCAATTAATGCTATGTGTAGTACTGTGGTCACTGTAACTGGATGGGGTGTAGTACCATGAGCCATCATCATGCAGCATCATGTGGTCACTCAAGGCTACTAATGTGTGCCAGACCGGCATATACCATGTTGTACTGGAACTGCAGTACCATGGCTACATTCACCATTTCACAGCCAGTTGTTACATGGGTTTGTAATGTGCCCAATAGGGGGCATTGCCTTACATGAATGTGTTATGTGTTGAAGAGTGTCACACAGCCACATGAGAGGCCTCTACCCCTCAGGTATATTATGTGTGCTGTGTGGATGACATTTGGGATACTGGAGTGTGACCTTACAGCGGGTGTCTGAATATGCCATGTGTAGCATGTTAACGTGTACTACGCATGACAAAGTTGTGTATGTTGTGTGCATGTGTATCGACTCTGCCTATCCAATGTCCACTACAGTGTTGCCACAATTGTGTGGGATGCTCTGTGTATTGCATGTGTTTGAGGCAACTACTCACATTACTGGGATGTGCATAGTCTCACAGCAAACATGCACAGCATGCATTATGCTTAGGTGTGTTATGTGTACATGGCCTATACCTCACCTATGACATGCACATTTAATAAGCAATATTAAATGTAGAACACACTCACCAGCATGGGTCTGCTGCCTTGCTGTCACACCAGAGGGACCTACAAGGATATGAGACAGTTTGTCAGTGGCAACAACTGTAGCATTGCTACTGTGTGTTTGCAATATTACAGTAGTACAACAGTTGACAGTCACAGGCCTACAGATTATATTCCTAATTATTAGTATTCCACAACACTAGACACCACATCTTCTAACTACACAGTACCCATCTCACATAAGCATGCTCTGCCAATAGAATTAACAGTAGTCTACAGCTATGCCATGTTACCTGCACGCTCCGTGTCAACATGCTGGGTGGCTCCGGCCTCCATGATGATACATGTAAGTTGTTGTTGTTGGACAGGAGCCACCTGGCTCAGGAGCAGCTCCTCCACTTTGGTGAGGGGGGATGGATGGCTACCCCACCACCTGGGGCAAGCTGTTGTCTACGTATATCAGACGCACGCTGCCGGACATGTCTAATTAAATGCTGCAGTGATGGTGTACCTGCTCATATGTCCGGTTATGCATGCCTATGTCATTTACCCTATGGACAAGATCTTGCCACAGTGCAGTCTGCTCATGCTGGTCCTGGCTGGTTCTTGAGAACAGCAGGGCATAGTGCTGCACCAGGCTTATGGTTATCTGTTCCTCCTCTGCTGGGCTATAGGTGGGATTACGATGGTGGGACATGACCCTGGAAGACAATGAAACAATATGTATGAGCAAGTCATGTGGCACACTTAATATTCTAAAGTACAGATACCAATTAACTGCCATATATAGCAACCTATTGACTGTCAGAGGATACAAACTTTCAATACCACATATCAGTGCTCAACCCACAACTGCCTGACAGTGCCTGGCACACTCTATATATCAAACCATGTTTTTCACAGCAACAAAGATAAACCAGTATGTAAGACTATACAACAGCACATGGCACACTGTATGCGACACAATGCACCACCTAGCCACAGGAGGTATATACCAAGCTAATGCATAAAGAAATATGTAATCCATTGCAATGATTGTAAAGTCCAGTTACAGTATTACCAGTATACCACACTAGTCGTTGAGGCAAACCCCTGCCTAACATATGTGCACATTCAGTAATATAGATGGCATACTGCTGTACTAGACTGTACATGTTGCTAGATACGCACTTATATCCTGTAACACACATATGACTGTGGCCATGTTACAGGCATACCCACACACACATCAGACATACATACCAGACACAAAGGTATGGCAACCCAGATGACCTTTACCTGTGTACCATACAGTACTGTGTGTCAGTAGTTACAAAACCTTATGCCTGAGGTATGTAATCTGTGAGGACTACAGGGAACACACAAAACAGTGGTTCCAAGAAATGTGGACATACACCATACTGTGCTGTTTAGGCATACAGCTTCAGGTAGTACTACAGTTCATACAGGAGTTGGATTCACCAGCAGTAACACACAATAAGCATACATGTACTGCTTTAGCCTACAATGGGACACCCCAGTCGACACCAAGGGACTACGTCAGACCATATGGCATACTGCTTTCTCTGCCTAGCAATAGCATACACATCTTTTGCTGGGATCACAGTTAGGACACATAATACCATGACAGAAACAGTTTCCCACTAAGCTATCACACATATACAGAACTCTGACACATTCACTAACACATTCACCATCACACTCAGTCAACTTCACATAGCAATTATTGCAACAAGTACATGTGGGTGTGTATTGGTTCATAGGTAGGTAATAGGCTATTGGCCCTAGGGCCTATAGAAGTCTAGCCATACGCTACCCTGGCCTTTTTCACACACAGGTAATTTCATTTCACGTGGCCCTGTCAAGCAGAGCCACAGAGGTGATTCCTGGGGTGTATTTCCTATCTCCCATACAATCATTGGGATTATTTATGACGACTGCTAATTAGGAGCTTTGTTTGCAATTGATAGGTGGTTTGTTCCAGAGTATGGGATGTCTTTGAGATATGAATCTATCCCTCCAGCATGTGTTGTTTATTGAGGCCACAAGGTTTAGGTCCCTAGAGCATGTAGCTTGTAGGGATTGTGATCTGTTTATGTGGATCATGTCTAACAGCTCTGGGTTTGACATAGCTTTGTATGTTAGGCAGAGGTCACCTCTGGGTAGGCGGTATGCGACACAGTCTAGCTGTGGTTTTGTGAGACGGTCTGCGTAGGGCATCTGTTTGAGGCCAGTATTACTCTTTGTGAGGTATGTCTGTGTCCTTTTCAGTTGCTGTAGATGTCTTGTGAGGTACGTACCACATGGGGCATTGTACTCTATAATGGGTTTTATGTGTGATAAGTAGAGGGGAACACTGACCTATATTTCCCTGGATGACACACCTTTTGTGATGACGTGTGCTACGTAGACAGCTTACATGACTAGTGTGGCACTGTGATTATCAAAGGGGAGACTACTGTCCACCTGTGTCCCATGGTCTCTTATCACACCGTCGGTGTTAAGTAGACTACCACCTATGTGGTAGTTAATGGGTACAGAGTTTTTGCAAGAAGGGATGCCAATGCAGTGTCAACATTAAGCTTGAGTCCATGGCTTTGTCACCAGGCATCTGTTGCAGTAAATATGACCCTGTCTCTCTCTCTCTCTCTCTCTCTCTCTCTCTCTATATATATATATATATATATATATATATATATATATATATATATATATATATATATATATATATATATATATATATATATATATATATATATATATATATATATATATATATATATATATATATATATATATATATACACACACACACACACACACACACACACATACATATAAACATCCATTGGTGTACATATAGATATACATATAGGCACATATACAGTCCATCGTTCATGGTGGGACTATCAATTATGCAAAGGTTGTGAGGTATACAGTTATGTCATAATATTGCACAGTGTTATGCGGAATGCATTGAAGGTGTTCTCAGCCCATGTAGCTTTAGCAGACCTCACAGGCTGCAACACTGCAAACCTGATGAATCATACCCACAGTGTTTAACCACCACATGTCATATACCAGCACTGTATGCTGTCTTGTTTTCCACACACTACAACCTACATAGAAATATGCACATAACAACCTTCAACAACATATATATGTCCACCCTTCACAAACAGTTGCAGTATGTCCCTTGCTCTATGCACATGTACAGATGCTAATATATCTGACACAGACATATCTCTCCGTATATGTGTGCCATACACACACAAGGTCCACACTGTTGTAAGTTCATGTACCTCATGGCTGACCTGTTGGGCCTTGCTGCAACATGAACAGGTGTCACATGTGAGCACACAGTAATATTAGAGGGTGTATATATAGCTGCAAATGCTAGATTAGCATACTAGCCTGGTACAGCTGTTGCCAATGCTAAGCTACACGTTAATATGACTATCATGCATTTGTTACTCTGTCACATCCATGCTTATATAAGTGTATGCGCTACTCCCCCAAACAGACATTGTACACACTACTGTACAGAACACAGATAACATGGATCAGATGTTTGACATTTAATGCTGAACTACATATGTCACAGTCATATCCCACTGCACACAGCTACACACTGATTTCTCCATGCCAGTAGTTATGCAGGGCATCTGTGCATAGATACGTACTGCTGCCACATATGGATGATTCAAACTATGTAGAGTACTCTTCAAAAACATCTACTACATGCCAATAAATACATATCTGTTACATACCTTTCCTTTGTATGTGTTTGTATTTGTCAGTTCCGTGTGTTTTGTAATTATTTTCTTTTTTATATCTTATGTTTTTTCAATATAATTTTTTTTAATATATATATTTTTTTCAATATATATTTTTTTCAATATATTCTTTTTTTTATCTTTTTTTCAATATATTACTTTTTCTTTCAATATATATTTTTAGATCTTTTTTTCTTTTTTTTCTGTTGCTGTTGTCTGTCTCTCTCTCTCTCTCTCCCCATACCTGCAATGAAATGATTGCATGTGTGGACAGCAAGTAGAGCCTGCTTTTATAGGTATCTGCACATGTGCATGTGATGGCCTTTGCACCAATTGGTGGCCACCATTTTTCAATTGCATGCAGCCTGCTGTGTGGTGCTTGCAATACTCACTGTCATAGCAACCCAATGCTATAAATTGCTAAGTTAGGTAGGCGTAGCCCTTTCAGCTTTCCAAAGTGGGGACCATGCTTGTTTGCTGTGGACACCGTTGTGTAAGTCAGAAGGTTGTTATACTTGTTATAACTGATGCTAGGGATGTAGCCAATGATTTGAATGTTGTACTCAGACCTGAATGTTGCCACTTCCAGTACACAGTTGTCAGTATAGAATTGTACTTACCCCTACAAATGCTAACACAAGATACATGGGAGTATGTAGTTTCTTTTCTACTTATACAATTAGCTGCCATACATATGTAGTTATTGAGATGTTTTCATTTGGCACATAAACTGTTTGTGAACTGCTATACCGTGGATATTAATGTACTCACTTCTGCACAGTTTGTGCTTTTTATTTTGTTGACATTAGCACAGGATGCTCATGAAAACTGGACAATTCCAGTACTGAGTATGCCTACCTACATCCTTGCTGGACCTTGAACACACAGGTATTTTGTACATTTGGATGGGGATTGTCCTGCTATGATACTGTGTGGGGGTTGTAAAGTGCTGCTGTAACATTATTTACTGCTAGAATGTCTGGTTCTGTTATCACAGTCATGTAATGCAGTTCCACAACAACTGCTGGTAAAGTTCCACAGAACAGGTTTTGTGTTATGGCATTCCTATCTTTCCTTTACATTCACTCATTCTGATGCATGATATATATATTTCAGCAACAACCTGCTGTATATCTACTGTGGCTTAGTGGTACTTCATGCAGTCTAGTATGTCCAAGGTCCGGGGTTCGAGCCTGACAGTGGTGTTTTACTTTCCTGCTGAGCAGAACAAGGGCCCTCACATGCAGGGTGACTAAGGCACTTTTAAGCAGTTGTAAGTGGGTTTTCTCAGGATTGTGTGAAGCTTAGCTAAGTGCACACAAGCACACACTCGCGCAAACCCGCTAACGACTGCTTAAAAGTGCTTACTCCTGCTAACCCCCACGCTAATTTCTTTGAAAGAAAAGAAAATGGGGAGATAGGAAAGTGGTAAAAAATGGGAACAAAGAGGGAAAGGCAGTAGGGAAAACAGCTAGGGATGTGCAGGACGGGTGTAGGGAAGGTCCATAGCTGCCCATTTCTTTAACAGCAGCAGCTGTGCATATACTAGAAATTTGGTGGGAAATTTGAAACCTTCCACCACTGAGAGAGGGATGAGGACAACAAAGTATGTTGTACTGATAATTAAATTTCTGTTTATGTGTCCAGAGGACATGTGTGCAAAATGGGCAGCTATGTATGGGGCGTAATTTTTTTTGTGGGAGCAGATTGCCCATTTTTTTTTCAGGTGAGAGTGGAATGTGGGGTAGGGGAAGTAGGTATATTTGAGGTGGTAGGTTGGTGAGGTAAACAGGCAAGACAAACAAGATGCATACAGGGGCAGAATATGACACTTGGGGTGGGTGAACACCATTGACGGGGAAGGATGTTTGGAAATCGCAAGCCCATGAGCCCACAGATGACAACAGTGGAACTGAGATCCCCACCCATGGGCAGTCACCACTGCACCTTTACAGCCCAGATGGTGGTTGTGCTGGGGGCTGAGTAGGAGGGGCAGGCTCACCCCTGAGTCACGCCACTCTTGCCTCAAGCTGGCGTGGAGGATCAGCAACTGAACTCTGGATCTCACTACACACCGCAGCCCAGACCGTTCAGAGGGTGATAGGTGGCCCTCCTCCGGCCACGCTTGCACGGGGGGGACAAGCCCCATCCCCTGCAGTGCTTCCACCCGAAGGTGGCACAGAGCCAATGGCGGAGGAGGTCCCGGGCTAGGCACCGGACCTGCTGGTGTCTCAGGTGCCATCACCAGCTGAGGTGGGACAGGTGGGTCCAGTAGGACCGGCCTTCCCATACGTTCTTTGTTTAGGAGGATTTAATGACAATATGGGTTGGTAACAGTCAACAGCATTCCAAATTAGTTGTAACAGCATGCAGTAATATTCCCATTAACCCAACACACCAGATTTCCAACAGTTGAACAGCAAGCATAACACATGCATATATAGAACAACAGTGGACATTCCAACAGCATGTAGGATTGATTGGTGGCAACAGGCCACCAAGACTGTGGTGCTTGAACAGGGCACATGCATCAAAGTAAATGCAGATATTTATAAACCAATAGGACATATGTCCCAACAAATGTTTTGAGATTAGACATACCCATTGAGATATGGAATTGCATTGTTTATGCACATACAGTAGGGTGTAAAAAGATACCTCCATTAACAACTTATATGTACTTATAGTTTACACTACATTCCTATTGACTGCAGGTATATATCCCCTACATGTATTATTACACTAGACAAAGTACATTAAGTTGTGAAATGGGTTTTGCTAGTTCCTTATATACCTGACCTGTATCTGACATACAAACTGTCCAGGATGCAGATGTTACTGCTACGGTATTTATATATTTTATTTATATTTATATATCTACATATCTGGATGTATTCAGGTGACATTATCAGTTATATTTCTTCAGCCCCCTACATTTCTAGCAGCACACTGACATTTCTGGGGAACACATTAACAAGCTACTTGTGTGCCAGATTTAGCTATACATGCCAGCCATTAACCAACAGTTGAGGACTGTATATATGCTTCACAGCTACTGGCACTCCCTTCATCCACTTTATATGGGCCTGCCCAAGTGTGGGTTGACAGAGCTTAATACAACAGTACTATTTATATAATGCAAGAGTACAACAACATTTCAAACTAACTGACACGGACACACTCCATGAATTATACCTTTATTAATTACAGTACACACTTTTCTAGAGGATCTCTCATTTATTTGATATTACAGTGCATGTAGAAGATTTATTCAAGATGTATAATACCTTTATTAATGGGTTACAATACTCTTTTTCAGGCTCTCTCACTTATTTTATATTACAGTACATGCAGAGAAATTATTCAGGACTTATACCTTTATTAATGGGTTACAACACTCTTTTTCAGGCTCTCTCACTTATTTTATATAACAGTACATGCAGATATATTATTCAGGACTTATTATACATTTATTATTGGGCTACAACACTTTCTTTCAGGCTCTCTCACTTATTTTATATAACAATACATGCAGAATAATTGCTAACCTGCGTAGGCTTGCAGATTCGCAGCACGGACACCTATAGCTGTGAAGTAAATGAAGGGATATTGAGACATACCTATCCATAATATAGACTACAATGGCAATTCTTACATATGCCATTCCATGGCTACTTACTCAGTAGTGGGGCATTTTCATTCCTATGGGCCTCCTGTATCCATTGGTTCAGTTGGTCCTGCTTGCGTGTCTTCAGGTCTGCGTGGTGGTGTCTGACCTGCTCACCAGTCCGAGGGATGCCTGTGGCACTGGTGAGATCATGTGCTAGATGGTTCCAGGCTTCAGCTTTGTACTCAGTGCCTTGAAACTGGCCCTGCAGGAGTCTTGCATCATGATGATGGACGAGGAGCCAAACCATTACTTTTGACTCCTCAATGCCCCACCGTTGCGCTTGAAAATGAAAGCCCTCTCCAACACCAGCCATTCTGATGGCAGATGGGAGCTACAACCAGTTATGGCAATTATTCCTGCCTATGGAGCTTAAATATGCCTCATTTCCCACACTTATTTGTGATTGGCCAGTTTTGAAAAATCTCAGCTGAGTGCACACCTGCTTAGCACTGAGTAAACTTTGATTAATATGTATATGTATGTTGACAGTGCATGAACAGCAAAAGCTGTCATGGCTTAGTGGTTCAGTAGTGTGATTATGGTGCACAGTATCCCAGGTACGAGGCCTGTCATTGCTTTTTATTTTACTACTGGCCTGACCGGCTAGGAGGTGTGGCTGTGTTTAGCCGACTTTGCTCAACTTTGCCCAACGTTGCTCTACGTTGCCCGATGTTGCGCTAGTTAGCGCAGTGCGCAGCTTCACGCAAATATGTTTTCTTTGCGCTAGTTGGCGCAATGCACAGCTACGTGCAAAGCCATTGCGCTAGTTAAAGCAGTGCTAAACTATGGGCAATTATTCTTAAATGTGCTTAATACTGGCAAACGTTGCTTATCAGTGCTTCACATTGCTTAAGATACGTTACTTATTCATTCATCAGTATGCATGACCATTTCACCTTCTTATATATATATATATATATATATATATATATATATATATATATATATAAAATATCATTCACTACTACATAGGCCATTTCAATGCATTTTACTAAAATTTAAAAGGTAAATGTCAGGAATTATTTTTATGCACCGATTTCCTACAAAAAATGGATAGGGGAGTGGTGGGACACGAACCGGGAATGCCTCCTCTTTGTGCGAAAGCTCTACCACTACACTATTGCTGTTTGGCTTAATGTGCATATAAGTAGTTTATTATCCTCTTCAATGTCTAAACTGCTAACTGTAGCTAAGCAATGGGCAAACCTGCACACACACGTGCAAATACGGGCAGCTATATTGGGAATAATAAAAAAAAAAAGTTTTACATTTTATTATATTTGTACATGGGTTTAGAATGTGGGGGAGTGCAGTGTTGGGGATATGCACATTTGAGCAGACTTGGTCATGTCTGGTGACAGTTGCAGATTTAGGCACTTGCAGGGGTGTGGATATTTGGACTGCTCGGCAGTTTGACATGCCCCCTGCACTCGTGCATGGTCCTTGTTAGCCTTAGAGTTGAGTCAGCGCGCCCTCATGAATATGCATGGCGCTCTGACGTCATACTCTTAGGCTGCAGTTTCTGTGTAGGACTTATTTAGTCTTACACAGAGGATTACTGAATCCCAGCCCATGTCTTTTAATACTTCATTTCACTCTTTCAAGCATATCTTTTGTTCCACACTTTCATTATCTTCTTTAATTCATTTGTTAACTTCATACATTTGATTTTGTTTTGTTAATTTTTTAATAAATGCTTGTCTTATCTGTTCTTTAATAATTCGACATATCCATTAATGTATTTTATTTCCTTCTTTATCTTTTAACTCACTTATCACTTTATTTTCTTTCACTAACTTATTTAAAATGCTACTTCTTTTTTTCCTTGTAAGCAATATGTTTGTTTATATAGTACATTATTAATCTTTACTTGATTCATTTCATATATTTCTTTTTCTTTTTCATAAAAAAGTTTTTTCTTTGCTTATAAATTCTCAAAACATTACTTGTTTTATATATTTTTCTTTCTTTCTTTCTCTTATTGTCTATACATTCTACGAACCATTTTTTTTATAATTTTTCCTTAAGACATATCCACCAACTTGTCAAATTTTCATAAGACACTCTCATGTCTGTATGGTCTTTGTATAACTTAATTATTTCTTCCCTATCATCTTGTTTTAACTCCTTTTCATTCAACCTTTTAATTCCTTTATCTATTCTTATATATTCTTATTTTTCATGTAATTATATAATTACCTCTATATGGTTTGAAAATTCTGTCTTTTTTATCCCTCTCTGTAAGATTTTTAAACTCTCTGATACTAAAAAGTAATTTATTTAAGTTTTAATCTCACATCTTCTATAAGTCCAATGTATATTGTCACATTTATATAATTTGCCACATTTCATAGGTTCATAGGTAGGTACTAGGCTATTTGCCCTATGGCCTATACAAGCCTAGCCAAAAAGGTAGCCTGGTTTTCACCACCCAAGAAAATTATTTTCCTGTGCCCCTGTTGACCAGAGCCACAGTGGTGATCCCCAGGGTGAATTTCCTATTTCCCATCCAATCATCAAGATTTTTCTTGAAGAGTGCTAATGAGGAGCTTTGTTTGATATAGATAAGTAGTTTTTTCCAGAGTATGGGAATTCTCTGGGACAGGAATCTATCCCTCCAGCATGTTCTGTTTATTGTGGTGATAAGGTTTAGGTTCCCTAGGGCATGCAGCTTGGAGGGATTGGGATTTCTTTAAGTGGAGCATGTCCAACAGCTCTGGGTTTGACATAGCTTTGTATGTTAGGCAGAGATCGACTCTGAGTAGGTGATATGTGACGGAGTAAAGCTGGAGTTTTTTGAGACAGTCTGCATAGGTCATCTGTTTGAGGCCGGTAATCCTCTTTGTGAGGTATTTCTGCAGCCTTTCCAGTTGTTGTAGGTGTCTTGTGATGTACATACCAACAGGGGCATTGTACTCTATAATGGGTCTAATGAGTGATGAGTAGAGGGGAACAATGATTTATTTTTTCCTGGATGAGAAACCTTTTGTGATGAGGTGTGTCATGTAGAAGGATTTCCTGACTACTGTGGCGATGTGATTATCAAAGGAGAGACTACTGTCTACCTGT
>NC_056725.1:306025984-306048484 GCF_019279795.1 Protopterus annectens | reverse complement strand
ATGGGAAGTCTACGACAGAGCATGGGCAGTCTCTGGGTTGTGAACCTGTCCCTCCAGCATGTTCTGTTGATAGTGTAATGAGGTTGAGGTCTCTAGTGCATTACTTAATAATTGCATTTTCAAGATATTTGTGAAAATCATATTTCTGGCTATGGAAGATATTCACAGAGTATGGAGAGATACAAGGATATTCCCTAAATGTCGAGAAGAATGAGATCCCTTTTGTAATTTTATATGTATCCATATTGAAATATTGGCACTTAAAATGACAAGTGCTGACAAGCTGAAAAAAAAAAGACAGGAACTATAGGAGAAGCACAAAATAAACCTTCTTTTGAAGTCAGCCTTCCAAGATGTGAGGCACATCTTTTTGTGTTATCTGATTCCCTGAGGCTCTTACGTTTTCTTTACACTACTGTATAAGAAGTAACAATTCTATGAGACAGTATCAGTATCTAGTTGCTCTGTGAGGCTTAGCTTTGACTGATTCAATAGACATCTGAATACAGAAAGCCTATAAGTATATTTTTGGCACTTAATCTGTTAACTAAACTGCTGCATTTATTAATTTGCTTGAGATAGCTTGTCTTGGGTCTTGGTGCCTGCATTTTGTTTTACTTAAAACTGCTGCATTTATTAATTTGCTCAAAATAGCTTGTCTTGGGTCTTGGTGTCTGTATTTTGTTTTACTAAACAAAACTGCTACATTTATTAATTTGCTTGTGATAGCTTGTCTTGGGTCTTGGTGTCTGCATTTTCTTTTATTTAACAAAACTGCTGCATTTACTGATTTGCTTGAGAAAGCTTTTCTTGGGTCTTTGTGTCTGCATTTTGTTTTATATAACAAAACTGCCACATTTATTAGTTTGCCTAAGATAGCTTGTCTTTGGTCTTGGTGTCTACATTTTGTTTTACTTAAAACTGCTGCATTTATCAATTTGCTTGAGATAGCTTGTCTTGGGTCTTGGTGTCTGCATTTTCTTGTATTTAACAAAACTGATGCATTTATTAATTTGCTTGAGATAGCGTGTTTTGGGTCTTGCTGTCTGCATTTTGTTTTACTTAACAAAGCTGCTACATTTATTAATTTGCTTGAGATAGCTTGTCTTGGGACTTGGTGCCTGCATTTTGTTATACTTATCAAAACTTCTCCATTTATTAATTTGCTTGAGATAGCTTGTCTTGGGTCTTGCTGTCTGCATTTTGTTTTACTTAACAAAACTGCTGCATTTATTAATTTTCTTGAGATAGCTTGTCTTGAGTCTTGGTATTGGCATTTTGTTTTATTTTACAAAACTGCTGTATTTATTAATTTGCTTGAGATAGCTTGTCTTGGGTCTTGGTGTCTACATTTTGTTTTACTTAACAAAACTGATGCATATATTAATTTGCTTGAGATAGCCTTTCTTGGGTCTTGGTGTACTTAAACAAAACTGCTGCATTATTAATTTTCTTTGAGATAGCTTATTGTTGTCTTTGCTTTGTTGGCTTTTTTTTTTTTTTAAAAACTGCTATATTTATTTAATTTAATTTTTAGCCTTTCTTGGGTCTTGGTGTCTGCATTTTGTTTTATTTAACAAAACTGCTACATTTATTAATTTGCTTGCGATAGCTTGTCTTGGGTCTTATTGTCTGCATTTTGTTTTACTTAACAAAACTTCTGCATTTATTAATTTGCTTGAGATAACTTGTCTTGGGTCTTGGTGTCTGAATTTTGTTCTCACCCTCCCTCTCTCCCTATTGGTGTCTTGTTCTTGTACTTCTTAGCTTTGCTGTTGCCCAACCTACTTTAAATTTCATCTGGGACACTCCTCCCAATCTAGTGTCATTAGCTCTTTCAACCTAATACAGAGGGAACATTTGAGAAGGCCAACCCATGGAGGTTCTTAACCTTGAATTATCTTCTGTTCCTCCTTTCTCTCTTTCCACTTTGCTAGAATCTCCTTGTGTGTTCTGATTGAGTGTGCTTCTTGGGCATTTTTAACAGTACAGAGTTAAATAAAGCAATAATTGAATTCAGTTCAGAATATAGTTTGAATAAATTGCATTTATTTAAACTGTAATTACTTTAATATAGCTACACACTAGCTTGCACTGCACTTGAATTGCTTTTAGTGTGATTTGAGATGATTTTCTGTAAAAAAAACTTCTAAGCTTGTTCCCTGCCTTTCCTAGTCTAGTCCAGATACAGATTTGCTGTATCCAGGACTGTTTGTAAGCTTCTGAGCCCCCACCCCAAGCTTTTCTGTGTTGGAGGGAAGCCTTCTATCTTATCGGTGGTAGTGGTAAGCACTAGGTAGCCTAGCTACCACAGGAGGCTTGTTTTTTGGCACAACACTTGTAGTTTATTGGCTGTTTTGGGTAATTATTTCTCTCTCTTTCTACTTTCTGGTTTAAAAACCTGCATTTGCACTCATTTCCTACCTTTCCTGTAACAATTCCAGTCCAGATACATATTTTCTGTATCCAGGATTCTTTGTAAGCTTCTGAGCCTCCAAGCCTTTCTGTGTCAAAGAGAAGCCTTCTAACTTATCAGTGGGAGAGGTAAGCACTATGAGTCTACCTACCACAAGAGAAGTGGTTTCTGGCCCAGAAATTGTTGTTTATTCGCTGTTTCGGCAATTTTTTCATCTCTTTCAACTTCTGGTATAAAACATGCTTTTGCATGTGATTCCTGCCTTTCCTGTAACTAGACTAGTCCAGATACAGATTTTCTGTATCTAGGAATGTTTGTAAGCTTCTGAGCCCCCCAAGCCTTTCTGTGTTGGAGGGAAACCTTTTAACTTATCAGTGGGAGTGATAACCACTAGGTAGCCTATCTACCACAAGAGGAGTGGTTCCTGGCCCATAAATTGTAGTGTATTAGCCATTTGGGTAGTTTTTTTCCATCTTTTTCAAGTTTCAGGTTTAAAAGTCCACTTTTGCGCTTGTTTCCTGCCTTTCCTGTAACTAGTCTAGTCCAGATACAGATTAGCTGTATCCAGTACTGTTTCTGTCTGAGTGGTGCAAAATGTCTGCTCTTCATTTTTTCCCTTAGATCTGCTAGCTCTCTCCTTTCCTGCACTTTTACTAGCTTATTAGTCTAGCACTTTACCAGACATCTTGTAGCAATTATTGCAGCACACAAAAGTGCTGCCAGCACTGAACATTCTACAAGGAAACAGCTTCAGTACTTATTATTAATTCCCACTCCACCAGGCATGTATAAAGGTCAGTACCCTGTGTTTTCTCCTATTAATCTGGTGAATGTAGCATCCTGAGGCAATGTAGCAACTGCCAAATGTACACTGACTACCCTCTCCTCTTACCTCTCAACACTCAGACATGTGAGAGATGCACTTATATATCTAAACTGGAAGCCGTGCACTCTCCAGCCAGAACTGGAATAGCTGGCCAAGAGAAGAAGGTCAATACTGGCACCACACCACATGAAACATGTAGCCCCCCAGAACACACACCAGCGCTGCCTTCACATAAAAGCACAAACCACTCACCCACCTTCGTGGAGGCCCTCAATAAAAATCTACCCAAACCACAGAGACCTCCAAAGCAGGAATGCACTCGATCACCACATCACAACACTAAACATGAGACACATAACTCTCCTAAACAGTGTGCTACTCAACCAAAGCCCCTAAGGCAAAACATCATGCCCAACACACTAGTCATTGGTGACTCAATAGTGAGGCACACTGATGTCCCACGTACTAGGTTGAATAAGGAGAACATAACAATCAGCTGCCTGTCAGGTGCCAGGATCTATAGTGCATGCACCCAGGTCCATCAACAACAGGTACAAATATGACTCTGTCATTGTACATGTGGGTGTGAATGACCTGAGATGTACCTCCCTGGACTACATGACAAGAGACATGGAGGAGCTCTCGGATTATGTAGACCCTAGTCCTGAGCAACCTCCTACCATCACCCAGAATGATACCACAGTACAAGCAGAAAATGATTGATTTCAACAATATGCTAAGTTTCTGGTGTCATTTAAAGGGGCTCCAGTATCTGTGTTCCTAGGGATGAATTGATTGACAGAACTCAATGCTTTGCCAGAAATGGCCTGCATCTGTCACCACTGGGCTTCCGGATACTGGCCACGGCTCTTGCCATCCTTATAGTGCCTTTTTTAGGTGGTGTTCCAAAGAACAAATTACCACTGTAACAGCTACAAACAAATGCATTCTGAGGGTCATGCTGCTCACCACTAGAGATCTAAGTCTCAAAATGCACTCGCTCAAAGTAATCCTTAAAAAGGAGAACATTGACATTTCTGCTGTAACAGAGACCTGGTTCAAGGCAGCAAAAAGCACCCCTGCACTACCAGGCTATAATTCATTCCACACCTTTCGGCCCCATAACTTGGACTGAAGCTCCAAATGTGGTGGTGTTTCCATATTCATAAAGGTTGTGCACACCTCCAGATTGGTAGCCCAACATAATGCATCAGAGATACTTCAGGTGCAGCTAACATTGGGTAAGACAGCGATTCAGGACGTCACCTGCTATAGGTCCCCAACTATGTCACAAGACTTGCACTTCATGTTCCTAAGCACCCTGGATAATATTAGGGTCCAGCCTAACATTCTTATACTGGGTGACTTCAATTACCCCTCCATTAACTGGGAAAACTACTCATGTACCATTACAATTGCCCAACGTTTCCTGGAATTCATTAATTCCAATGCCCTCAACCAGCTCATTCTTACCCCAACTAGAGATAGAAACATCCTTGACCTGGTCATTACTAACATGGGTGACCGTTGCTCTACACCAATAATCAACTAGTCCCCGGTTAGATCCGAACACAAACAAATCAACTTGGAAATCCACACCCCCCCCCGTTTGGGAACTGTTTTCTTGATCTGTGTTTTGAGTTTTTCATCTAGTTAGATTGTAGATCAATTCCAGTTATATAATAACAAATGTATACTGTATATTTAACTCTAAGCTGCTCAGATGATTGCTAAATGGTGGCAATTAAATGTAAAGATATATTGCAAAATAAATGTCATCACCTGCTAGAAGGTGATACTAGGGATTCTATACAAATGTATTAAATGATTTTATAACTTGCCCATACTGTACCTTCTACCGTACAATCTAATGCTTTCAGTTCCAGTTAATTTTTATACTTTGAACCAGGAAACTGCTTTAATATTTTTTACAGTAAGATTGTGATCATGCCTCTGAGTTATGGCACATTCCCTCATGGGATGCAATCTTAAGGTTTCAGTCGACTTTATCATTCCTTTGAACAAATGTCTAGCCTAATTTTCATGGAAATCACACCTGGAGAGAATTTTTTTTAAATGTTAAATAATTAACCATTTAATCAATCATCCAGTAAAATAAGAATCAGGTTTCAATAACTAATTATTCACTTTATCAATTGCTTATTTTTGCAGTAAAGCCATTATATGGTTTAGCAAATGATAATTTTTATACCATTAAATCAGTAAATCAGCTAATATTCAATTTCACATTCATAATTACAACTTTGTATTGAATCAAGCTTCCAACAAGCCTATATGACCATTAGCATGTAAAAGAAGGTAATGTTCCTTGAATGAGATTTACCAGTTTATGAATTTATGAATGGTAACTGAAAAAAATGATATTTCTCCATTCCCACATTCCTGAATGTAAAAGTTCTGGAATACCTTTTTAGTTTAACTGGTCTACAGTCTTCAGCATTCTTTTCATTCTTGTAAGATGTTTCTCTTTACCTTGAAGTTATGTTAAAGTGAAGTATTTATACATAAGCAATGTGGCTATTGAAATTAACTCCTCTAACATGGAATATTGTACTGGGGGGGGGGTGTTCCCCATTAAATATTCACTTTGATGGGTTTATTTTATTTTACAAGTTTGATTTGTCCCATTTTGTGGCTGGGGATTATGATTCAAGTATTTGTGATAAGCTCAATCTTTGAAATGCCATATCCTTTTGAACAGTACAACATCAGAATAACTTTAGTTGACTGCAGCAAAGAGACAATGCACAACATCATATATGCTTACATTGTATAGCATAACAACTAAAACCATTAATTACAGCACTTTGAAATTATTTACTACATTTTGTAACTGCTACCCAAAGATCAATAATAAGAAATGTCAACAGAAAATTCAGGATGCAGTTCTAAGATTTTTTTAACATATAAAGGCACAGCCACAGTATAATTTCACACTTAATGCTGATATACATTTCCTATAAATGTCTTATTTCAAAAAGACAAAGTTTCAGAGATATAGATCTGTAATCAAGAAGAACAAACATCCCAACTTGTCCATTAGAACACAAAAAGTTGCAAAGTTCAATCAAAATTAGTTTGAAAAAGTATGAACAGCTAGCTTATTACAGGGTAGTAAATGCAATGGCTATCAAAAACACACATGTTGTGAACATAGGTCAAAAATGGTATACATTTCAACCAAATTGTGTCAGTACCTAATGAAATGCCTTGTCATTGCAGCTGCCACTATGTCACATATACCTTTAGAAAAGATTCTCATGGTCGCATTACCTACATGAAATGAGAAAATGTCAAAGTAAACACTTAATATTACATATCCTTGTCTTACTCCTGACTAGTAGTACCTAAATATTAATGATTCTGATGCTTTAACTTTGAGCAGTGGAACCCTAAAACTGACTACTATCAAATTTCAAATTCTAAAAGAAATACCAATTACCTTGATAGAACTACCACGACTTATTCCTTTCTATGATCACTGCCTATATTCTGGCAAAGCCTGTATTAATCAGGCACCTACACTAAGTGTACACTGTTCTGAATGATTAGACAAAACAAGCATAACTCCCACCTTCTTCCTCCTAATTTTAGTTTTCCTACTAGTTTTCTTGCAGACGTAAGTGTCAAGGGGGGTTCATAAATGTTACCAAAAGGTGTGGACTGCGTCTACACTTAGTGTAATCTTTCTGAGTGAATAGCCAGTACACAAAATGTAGTAGGGGTGTTCTTGAATACAGAACATGTATACTTAGTGTACACTTAATGAAGACATTCATGAATCCTGCCTATCTGATCATTATATCTACTCATAAACAAGAATGTTTACAAATAATAATAGAGCCCAGAAGTTGTTGCCATCAACCATCCAAAACTTCCCCACTGCATTGTTAAATTTTCTCCAATATGCACAAGCCACAAGTCCTTGGTGTTGCATGATTCATAAAGAAACTGTAAGAAATAATAAAAGGTAACATACCCTAAAAAATATCAGTCCTCCTTTCTGACTGAATGTAGCCTCAGCTTTTGTTTTTCAAGAAGATGTATTATTTTTCCTTTTAATAACAGAAACTGCATCCACCACAGATGCATACTTACTCCTGTTAAATCTCAGCTACACAGCAATAGACTATGGCCCTTAAAAGAACAGGCAAATGGTGAATTACCTAAGAACTCATCTTCCAGTTTCTTGGAGGCCAGGACCATTGGGTAGATTGGTAAAGAGAACCAAAGGAGCTCATCTGCCTGTGCACTTTCATCCCACAGTAACAAATAGACTTTATGAAAACTGTAAAAATATTTTCAACCTCACTTAAAAAAAAGACTTGATCATGTGATCAGATATAGCCAATCAAAATCAGCAAGTAAAATTAGCATACACAAACATTTAAAGTGAGGAAACACTTAAATGAGATTGTGTGTGTACCATTGTAAACATAAAGATTTTAGTTTCAAGACTGGCTATATTTAAACACTGCCATTGATTCCAGGAAGCTTTGTGATATTAAGTGGTAGTTGCCACAACAGTTCTTTTCATTCAAGTCTGCATTTCCAGGGACCTCCCCTTTAAGAAATATTAATTTTGTTAATAACAAAAAGCACTAACTTCTTCTAGTCGGGGCAAATACGATAATGATTAAATAGTGCACTGTTGATATTCTCCTTCTTTTTAACTGCAACATGCTCATTAATATTTTCTTCAAGGGAACTCTATTTTCCCAATATAATATGCATCCCAGGAAAGACATTGTGTAAGGTATACTAATCATCACAGGAAAGACATTGCATGAGGTATACTATGGTCATGGTGTTGCTGTTGCATCTGATAGCGTTTATCTGAGACATTTGTTGTGTCATAAATATTTCTACATTGTCTGTACATCCTGCATTTGGACATTTTTCTATTGCCAGTGTTAGAAATATGTGATGAACTCCCTATTATGGTCTTAATAATGTGTACTGTTCCAAAAAGAACTTTTGGTTCAACATCTAAGGTTCCATGAGGTTCAAGGGCATAGCTTTTTCCCAGCTAGCTTTTACAATCTTACAAATGTGTCCTGCATCAACTGAGAACGTTGAGGTCCTAGCTTGAGCACTGTAGTGCTTCTTCATAGTAAACCTTTAATCTTTCAGAATGTGTTTGTAAACCAGACTTTTAATACTAAGAACTGCATCTTCCATCTCATCAATGAGTTGAACTTTGTTCTTTCTGTTGATAAGCATGTTTTTAAGAATAGACATGTCTCCAAAAAGTCACTATACAAGGAAATTATCCAGAAGAGGCTTACCATTTAACCTTTCACAAGGCTATGCTTCTGGTGAAAAGGATGGCAACTGGCGTAGTGGAGACAGCTGTTAGAAAAGGCTGGATTATGATATAAGGAATCCTGCAAACAATGGGACCCATTGTCTTTTGAGATCAGCACATCAAAGTAATGAATACTATTTAATAAACAAACATAGGAGAACCTAAGAAATGTTGTGGTCTTTTCCATTTGTGGTCTCTTCCAAGTATTCAAGAAACATTCTAGTTCTCTGGTAGTGTCTGACCATAACATGAAAATATCAGTTTGATATATAAGATACAATATGAACATGGCTTTGAAAAAACAGTTAAAAATATATTCCTTTTCCCAATGAATAAGCATTTGATTGTCATAAATAGGTGCTGCTGCCACATACATTGTCATACTGGTGTGCTGCCTAAGGTATTCACCTTTGAAAAAGGTGAAGTTGTTCCTCAGTGTCATGTTCATACTGTGTTTCACCACCAAATACATAAACCATGCCATCCCTGTATTATGAGGAATATGTGTGTATAGACTTTTGATGTCAGCTGTAACTAACAACAAGTTGTCAGAATACTCCACCTTGGAGAGCAATGCCAAAAAATGTCATGAGTCCTTTACTATCTGAGGATGCACGCCCAAAATATTCTGAAGCTTATGATCAACAAAAATATCAAGTGCTTCTCTGATGGAACCACACACAGAGATTATGGGTTGCTGCAATGGATTGTTCAGGTCAGTGTTGATCTTAGGATTCCTAAATATTGCAAGCGCAACTGGGTTAGACGCATGCAGATGTAAATCTTGCCTGTTTATCTGTTGTAACAATAAAACTTTAAGAATTAAATTAATATTGAGATAAGTCATGTCCATTTCATTCTTGGATGCATTGGAGTAAAAATTGCTATCACTCATCATGCTGAGCATTTTTGCTGAGTAATCTAAAGAATTCATAATCAATAGACCCTAACCCTTGTCTGGTTTCATCAGCCTAATGTTCCTGTTCTTAGATACATAAAAAAGGGCCATACTTTCAGTTGAAGACAAATTTTGAAATATGCCCTTATGGCTTGTACTAGAAAATGTTCTAATGTCTGTTTCACATAATGCTTCTTAAATGTTGATGTTAAGATGCAAAAGTGGGTTAGAACAAACAAGATTTTTTGAATACAGTTCTTTTCTGATGTAGAGTGGTCTGGTTGTTAAAAATTAACTAAAGATTCAACTTACATGCATAAATCTTGAGGTCAGTTACAGCAGAATCAAGATCTGCCTTGGTAGACATGGTAAAGGAAAAATCTCTCTTGAATACTTCAATATGTACTGGTTCCACCAAAAAATGACTGTAGCTGAAAATATTGAAATCAGCATCAGAAATCACCTTCACCTTTAGCTGTGTTACTTCCTGTTGTATCAGTGTTTCTGTTATGTTCTGGTGTGTAGATGCCTGCCATTGAAAATGGGATGGGTGTCAGGGCCAGTTGTTCCTGGTTGGGATGTTCTGACATTGATTCAACCGATAGGCAAGGCATTGGGACCTCTTTAGGGTCTATATCATGAAATCAAAAAGATCGGTAATTGAATGGCATTTACATCAAAAATGCCATTTATCAAAGTCACTGTTTTTATATATATATATATATATATATATATATATATATATATATATATATATATATATATATATATATACCAACTCTGAGATCACATTACAGTGAGGAAAGGACAAATTTTCCAATCGTCACTGCACTGCAATCTCACAATAAACACCTTGATGAATGGCAGTTTGATGCAAAATGCTGTTCGATTACTGGTCTTATCGATTTGGTGATATAGACCCCCCCCCACAGATTCAGCAAGCCCTGCACGATGTGCAGGACTAATGCAGGAGCTCCAGCAGGCAATATGTCTGCTGTGCAATCTAGCAATAAGCTGTAGGGATGTGCACGGGTGCTCCTGCACTACTCCTGCACTGACTCAGCCCCTGTATGCAAATTACCCCATTTGCAGGTGAGATCCATGCAAATGAGGTGAATTTGCGATCCAGGAAGCTGGAAGCCGGCAGTGCAGGACTAGTGTAATCTGCAGAAATGTATTCGGCCAGTAACCGAGTACATTTCTGCAAACTACAAAACTGAGCCATTGACAGCTCCAAATAAAGGGTGGATATTATGTAAAAAGCATGCCAATAGCCAAATATAAGGCCATTGGCATGGAAAACAGTTGCAAAAATTAAAAAAAAATCAGCTTTTATTTTTTTTTAGCCGATTTCAGCTGTTTAAGTTTAGGGCAGCATCGCACAAATGGGATCCGGTTAAAAATAAAAAAAGAAACCTAAAATAAGCAGTCTAACCAGAATCACTATTATGCCATTATACTCAATGGCAGGCAGAAGACAACATGGCCAATGAATAGTGGTTGCTAAGGGGGGAGGCTCAGCTTGGGACCTGTAACTATGCATCAGCAGGCAATCCTATGCAAATGAGGGGAATGATACTGAATCCCAGATTTCCCCTGCATGCTAGTCAGCACCCAACAGTGTAAGAGCAGGAATAACTTGGTGCAAGCCTAGGAGTTAGCTGACATCACAGGGGAGTGTGCATCAGGCATACTGTAAGTGGATTGGAGCCCTGTGGCTCTGGCTTGCCCTTATCTTAGCAGAGCTAAGCAAGGGGGTGTGTCTGAGGCTGCCTAGCACTCTTTATATTGCCTAAGTGGGTGTTCACGCCATGCACCGGGTATTAAAGAAAAAAAAAAGTAAACCAGGAAATAGCAGCTCTGTGCACATTTGAGCACTGTGTTTCCATGGTGTGCCCCCTGGGCTTAAACAGGAAGGCAATGGGAAGGGAAAACAGTAGTAGGAAGGCAATCAAGGAGAACTAGCATAGCTGTCAGGTGAAATGTATCAGAATCAGCCAATTACACAGGGAGCAGCCCAGGCCAGAATACTACTATGAACTATGCGAACACCTTTCCCCTTTGGTTTTCTCACATAATATACGCCACCGGTGTATACAAGTGGGGGAATTTTAACAAATAAAACTAACAAAATGATAGGGGCTGCAATAGCTATCATACAACAACGTGAGGAAGAGGATGAAGATGGTAAGGATGAAAATACTGTTGACTAACCCACAGTGAGGAGATGGAGAAGAGTATACAGACCCAGGGTAACCTACCAGGGGCTACATGAGCTGGAGATAGTGGAGCACTATAGGGTGGACAGGGACCTCCTACAGCAAATTGTTGAGCTGTATCAGCCACTCCTCACACAGAAATAACAGAGGGGAACCCATCCCAGTGGATACCAAGGTATGTGTAGGCCTAAGAATACTAGCTACAGGTACCTTCCAAAAGCCAAGTTGGGATATCATGGAGATCTCACAGGCATCAGCATCCAGGTACTCCACCAGTTTCTGGATGCTATGTCAGCACATGCCAGTGAGCACGTATATTTCCCCAACACCCGTGAGACATTGGCCAGCAATATGCATCTCTTCCACCAAATAGCAGAATACCCTGAGGTAGTGGGTGCAATAGACTGCATGCACATATGCATCAAGGCACCACCCGGTGAGCAGGGTAGGGTCTACATCAACTGCAAGGGCTTCCCCTCTATCAATTGGCAGGTCATGTGCAATGCCCAGGGAATTATAATGAATGTGTGTGCTGGCTGCCCTGGAAGTTATCACGATTCCCACATCTGGAATCTGACACAGCTATACCAGAGATTTGCCAATCAGGACATCCCTTACAGTCACCTAGTGGGGGATGCTGGTTGCGCACTGGATCTGTGGCTGATGACACACATCAGAAATGCACCCACAGACGAACAATAACTCCATAATGAGGCACACACACAGACCAAAATTATAATAGAGCATGTATTTGGGATGCTCAAGTCATGGTTTTGGTGCCTGGATACATCCGGTGGAGCCTTGCAATACTCACCAGCTGCATGTACTCAAATTGTCATCATATGTGCCATGCTATACAATATGATCCTGTGGAAAAAGTTACGGCAGAAACACCATGGGGCAGGGCCACACAGCCCCCCCACCATTGCCAAGGCCTGCACAGGCACAGAGTGACTTGGAGAAGGAACAACCTGAGCCTGCCCCAGTAGGCAGAAGAAGGCATTCCCAGTATGCCCTGGCCTTGGCAAACAGGCAATGCATAGCACTTACACTGAGACAGGAGGGACCCAGGGAATGACACCTTCTCTGACTTGCACATACAGTAAAAGGGATGCCAAGCATGACACTACTTGTATTCAACCATGTGTAGGGAGTGTACTATGTGCATTCAACATAGGCAGCCCTCCAGCACCATCCTCAGTACTGGCTCCCCGCAAGGTAATTCACTCTCCTTACCAATTGCTGAATGGAGTAGTATGTGTTGTTACCTGTATCTATAGTATGGATGTGAGCATGCAAGGGAATCCGGTAGCTGAATCAGATGCTAGCAGATAGTAGACACCTATAGTGGCAACATGGGATCTGTAACAAATACTGGTATCACCATAGTAGCCAGTACTACACATGGTGACAAAACCCATTGCAAGAAATGTGCTGGGCCACATGTGTGTCCATATGACACACACATGCCAGTCAGGGAGGTTCACATACCCAACAACAGTCTCAGCCAGCAGGACAGGTGTAGACAAATACAAACAAAGGCTAAGCTAAGGCCTCTGAATGATGCATATGGGTAACCCCCCCCCCCCCAGGCTTATACAGACAGACTACATCAGGTCAGGCAGTGGGATATTAGTTCTGAAGGGAAGGAAGTCAGAAACTAATATGTAGGTCAATCAAATCTAAGACCTGTAGTACACTGATATGCCTCTAGTCAGCATGATAGGTTAGAAAACAGAATGAAATGGAGTACCTGACATACCAGTACAGTCATAGCAAATGTGTACAAGTGTCAGGTGTGCCCCCCAATCCTGTGTAGCATTGTAGAAATAGTCAGGTGTGCCCACCCCAAATCCTATGTAGACATGTAGTAACAGTCAGGTGTGCCCCTCCAATCCTATGTAGACATGTAGTAACAGTTGTGTGCCCCCAATCCTATGTAGAAATGTAGTAACAGTCAGGTGTGCCCCCCCCAATCCTGTGTAGCAATGTAGAAGCAGTCAGGTGTGCCCCCCCAAATCCTATGTAGACATGTAATAACAGTCCGGTGTGCCCCCCCATCCTATGTAGAAAAGTAGAAATGGTCTGGTCCCCTCCCTCCAATCTTATGTACACACATTGTAACAGTCAAGTGTGCCACACCAAATCCTATGTAGAAATGTAGTAACAGTCAGGTGTGCCCCCCATGTAGTAATATGTATGTGTAGGTATAATACCAGAGGAGCACAGATGCCCATAGGTGGCCAATGTAGCAGAATAGATTGTAGCATTTGTACAATATGCAGGTATGTGTGTGTTAGGTTGGTGTGTGTTTCATATTGTGTGAGAGTGGTCAGTATGTATGCATGTTGAGGTTTGACATGGTGGACATTGCCCACTACTGCCAATGACAGGGCCAAGTCCTCACAACTGCAGTGCCAAAGAACATTCCACCCCAGTATAACACATGCTAGCAGTAAGCCATTGTAAATGTATGGTGGTAATATGTGTCACCATCTGAAAGATGGACATGGTATGGCTGTTGGGCTAGATATACAAGCAATACACAGGGAAAAGTTCCCCAGACATACAGTATATAATGTGCAACCGTGAAATGGACACACCCTTGGAATTGTACATACAGGTACGCATCAAATTATCTGGGCCTGTAGTAGGGAATACCAGCGTCATCTGGCCGAACACTTGCAGATCACAAAGGTGATAGGACTGATGTATTGGGAAACACCTGATGTACCTGCACAAGCCAGCATAACTGGAATGCCCCATGCATATCTGTGAGTCAGATGCAAGTAGTGTCCATAGCACACATGCACCCAGCTCACCCAAACACCACCCACAAGTACCTCTCTGATCTATCCCTGCTGTTGGGAATGGGTACAATATGACCCCCACCTGTGTATGGCAATAGCAAAATAATGCAGTATGCAATGCAGGTGTCCCATGCAGGTGTGTCCCTAGCTGTAAGTAGCACCCTGCCAGTATCCACACCACCTGATCAATACTGATAGAAAGTATTGGCATGAACACCTAGCACACCTACCCTGTCACCTCAGGGGAATATACTGTATGGTGGTCTGGGACTGTAGGACCAACAGAATGCAACGGCTTGCCACAGCTGGGCTGCATCACCACCAAATGGCCTACAGGCCTCTGCCAAAGGCCTGTGTTTCACACGTACTGCCAATGCATGTTATGTCATGGACACCCAAATAACAACATAACACACTCCACATAAGCCATATGCAAGGACATGTGGACAAACCACAGTAACATGTCCACCATGTCCCACTACATGAACTGTGGACCAACACCAAAATACAGCTGTGATGAGGTGATAACCTTAGGGAAAGCATCAGATAATGTATGCATAATGTATGGAAGAGAACAGAATAATGGGGGGGGTGAGAGCATGGGAAGCATGGAATGCGCAAGGTTGACACACAGCCATGTGCACATACTATCCTTGGTTGCAAACACATACATGGGTGGCTACAAACCTGCCCATACACCACAATAGGGGTAATGTCCTGACTTATGACCCCTACCTCTGGGTAACCTGTGTTAATCTGTACAGCTGTGAGGTATTGCCACAGCAAGATAAGGCCATACTGTCATGTTGATGGATGTACAAGTATGGGATCCTCTGCCAGCATTGTACCAAGGTGCTGAACTGGATACACAGACCTAGCAGCAAGTGCCTGCAGCTCCCCCTCCAGAACGACATAACTCTCCATGAATGTGTAGGCATTTTCCCACACAGCTGCATTCACCCTTGTTCCCCAGGACATCACTGTGAGCAAGAATGTCCACCTGACAGTACTTGAGGATATAAAACATCACAGTGTATAACAGTACACATGTCTGAATATATCTGCTAACACCAGTACCATGTAGCAGAAGCAGCACAGACACAATCAATTACAGTACACACTATCCCTTGCACAGTTTGACCTACATTGCCAGCTGAACTACAGATACCCTGCAGAAACAGTTTGCTACCTGTAGGTGTCGAACACAAAGTTTTGCAGTGGAGTACAAACTACCTGGAATGAATCCACACATTCAATACAGAAGGGCATACTGGGCATGTTCACACACTTAGAGAAATGAAGGCAATGTCAGACAACAACATACTGAAAGGTCATACTGGGCATGCTCACACACAAACAAATGAAGCCCATGTCTGCAAACAACAGTGGACCATACATATCTGACAGTTGCAGATGTTAGTGCATACACTCCTCAATATACACCAGTCATGCTTTGCACACACATTGGATAGGAATGCAGACATAAATCCAAGGACAACACACTATAATATGCCACAAGTAGACATACATAGATGTGTGGAAGAGAGTGACAGTGACAAAGAGCCTTCCATCATGAGGCCTGTCCCACCCAGCACACAGCCAAATGGCTACAACCATGTGATGTGTAAATGTCACTCACTGTAGAAACTAGCTACTGGTATCCATCAGCAGTACAGACTATGTGGTGCAAGTGCTAGCTGTACACCATGACTGTACAAGGCAGTAGTCATCTAGCAGTTGTATACATGTACGTGCAGAATATAAACCTGTGTGCACCTGCGTGTGGTGTGTCAACCTCTAGATGAATGGATTATGGCCCATGCAGACACACTTCCCTCCCCATAGCCCTACTATGACAAGCTTGCTGATGTCATCCACTTTGACATACACCTTTGGGAATAGAGTAGCCCAATAATCCTTGTGACATGTCCTAAAACTGCATAATGCTGTAGTGTGATAAACTGGCTAGGTAGGAGTTTTAATCCCAGACATGGCAAGTGTGTGTGTATGTGTGTGTGTGCGTGTGTGTGTGTGTGTGTGTGTGTGTGTGTGTGTGTGTGTGTGTGTGTGTGTGTGTGTGTCATTCGTATCCTGTGTGGAGGTGGCTCTGAGTGTGTAACAACTGGACTCATTGTGAGGCGGGTTTTGCAAATTTCTTATATGGTGACTCTATTATATTTCACAATGTCCACCTTGCAAGGATAACAGATGTGAAATAGCCGAGAGGCTGTGGTGGCAATCCATACCCCTACATGTGACATCACGGCTTGGCAAACAAAGTTAGCAACCCCTGTATTACACAGAGAACACTCTCAAATCATGTCTCATACAAAAACACACTTGCCTAGGCAACAACTACTATGTTAGTAGTACTCTGCATATTGCTCACAGATAGCAACCATGGTGTGATTGCAGTGGACTACAGAGGGCATGGCACTCTGTCCATCAGTAAAGTATGCACATACATGCAGACAGTGCACCTTCACTATGTTCCCCACTGGATGCCTGCAACACCTGTGGTGCCATCAAATGTGACCCACAAAGGACATACTATGCCTTATATGCATGCCCTGTATGGACAGATGCCACTGACACCAGGGAATTCCTGTATCATACTATCAATGTGGGTGTAGGGTCAACCTGCTTTCCATTCCCTTTTCCTGGCACATGAGACCAGGACAGGCACATCTGATGATAACAATTTGTGTACACAACATGGGCCATACACCCCAGATACAGTTCCACATGTCACTGTACATGTATGTGGAATGTGTGCACATCCCAGACAGCAATAGCCACACACAATAGTTACCCAGGTAAATGGATGGTGAATACAATACCCACCTGGGTGGGCCAATCCAGACACTACACCCCTGAGCCACACTGCAGACCACTGTCATGTGGCCTGATGCCAAAGTATACCCTTCACCTAGACTTGTATAGCCTTCTTGGACAGTCAACCGCTACACACCCATGAAGCAATGCACGCATGCATGTCAGTACTGGCACCCTGTGTCTGTGTGTGTGGGATATGATGCTTTCGACCACATTCACACTCACTACAACTGTCATTGGCATACTGAAGCATGCTGTCTGATGTCAGACACCTTCACATACCCTTTGCCCATATAACCTCTGGATAACCACTGTTGTGCATGTGATACCTACACAGTACTGTATTGTGGCAAACTATCTAGTTAGGAAGTGTATTCCTGACCCTGCCAATTGTGTTAATGTGTGTGAGTCCCTGAGATAGTGTGGCTGGGTTGACGCTAGCACCTGTTTATGTGGACAGGCACGTGTACTACACCTACCGTATCGCTACCATATCACTGTTGCAGATGTCACTCACCATCACATATACGTTTGGACAGCTTCTCAACAAGTAAGCTATGTGGCACATGCAATAACTGCATAGACATGTGATAGCAATGCATAGTCAAGTCAGGGTTTTATACCCTGTACTGGTAGGTGTGTGTCACAATCATGCTTAGGTTTTACTCTCCCACCCTCTCCCTGACTTACTTTGTCTCTGTGTACCTCTAACACTCCCTCTCTGGTGGATGTGGAGAAATACACCTGCTTTGCTTAGGCAGCAACATGTGTTTTGTAAGTGATGCTCATGATCAGCTGATGGCCTCTGCACGAATTGCAGCCCTTATCTAGCTGATTCCATGTGGAACAGCTGTGTTAACAGTCCTATAGCCAATTGGAAGGAAACACACTCCAATATCTAGTAACATCATGTTGGTGTTGGGCCTTTTCATTCACTGTGAGCAGGAACTAGATCTGGTGTTTGGCAAACAGCATCACAGATGGATTGGGGATCTACCTCTAACAACATACACTGCAGAAACAGGCCAACACACAGGAAGGAGATGTGCCTGACATGACTACAGAATGTAAGTGTTGCTATTCTGCATTTGTAGTAATATCGGTTTAACAGGGTGTGTGTGGCTATGGCTGGACTACATGTTTTAATACCTGTCATGACAGTGCTATGTTTTTGAGGAAACCCCCATTAGTAGGGTCATCTGCAGTCTAGGCAGGGTGTGGTGCCTTTAGTTTCTTGTGTTACTCACAGAGCACCTAAGAACTGCAGAAGCATAGTCTGAGGATTGCAGTCAGTACATGGTGACAGCCACGAGAGTTGCTGACTTCACATCCCTCACAGGACATATGTCACAACAAACTCTGTTACAACAGTTAAATTTATGAGCTTATCACAGAAACATGTCAATATTGGCCCTGTGTTTATACCTCCAGCCACAACTCTGTCAACCTTTGTACAAATATCAGGCAGTGAGAGGTGCATATGTTCTGTACACCATTATTTATTCACATCATGTCTGATAAGCCAGTGAGATATCAGACTTCTACACATGTTATGTATAGTAGGGGTTATATTTGAGGACATAACCTGGGCATTCTGTGGTTGTGTACAGTACTGAGGTCTGTGTACTTATGGTGATTGTCGACATTGTGTGTATTGTGAAGATGTACCTTGGCTTGTGTACAGACTGTGGTAGATGTCATTGTTCTTGGTCCTGTTCTATCTGATGTTACATGTGGCTCCAGTGCATGTTACCCTATCAGCTTACATGTTTGTAGGGTCAAACACACACATGTCCCATACCACAGACAGGCATCAGACCACACTGTGTAGTGGCCCAGTATATGTAGGGTTAGTGTGTGACTGGCACATGTGAGGATGGAGTTGATAAGATACTCCATATACTGTAATAGTAAGCTAGCTTACCATATGTGCTGTGGCTGTGTTCACATTGGTTGCGGTTATGCACTTTCACACAGATGTCGGTTACTCTGTGCTGTGACATGCCTGTAGAGCCTCCTATACATATATATATATATGCAGGTACATGTGTATTCCCCATAAGAAATATAGGCCAGTGCTGTGGTAGTCTGCCTGTAGCCTGCACAGTGCTTTGTTACATGCCTAGCAGCTACCCAGTGTGATGTTATGTCCAGATACTTGCCAGATGTACTGCTACCGGGCCACCATAACAGTTATGTATTTCTGACAAAGCAGTGGGATGCTGTACTGTATGTCACTAATTAGTGGGCAGTATGTGGCCATGTCACCTCTATACCAGCAGTTATTATGTGTCAAGACTGACAGGGGTGTGTGAATGCATAACCTATGGGGGCAAATGTATACCAGTATTTACATGATATACTTATCTACATGGCTGTTAACAACCACATTGTCAGGCTTGGTCCACATGTTTTGCACTAAGGGGTTCTGTGTATACCTCTGGACTGACCAGAGTGTGTCAGACTGTCCACATTTATTGGCCATATCTCTGCTGTAGTCTACAGGATCATTACTGTGCTAGCAGTGGTACTGTACTATGATGTCCTTAGGATGTCTGTCAGTAGCAAGTGGCGCACATGTTACAAGCAGATGTGACCTCCCACACACAACATGTCTGTTAGGTCAATCCCTATTACAGTAGCAACAGTCTACATATATACCTGCCATACATACCTGACACCCCCTTGCACAAAGAGGTTGGGACTATTGAGGCTGAGGTAGGACTCCACTCCATGTTCTGGACACAAGGTGAACATATATATATATATATATATATATATATATATATATATATATATATATATATATATATATATAATTATCCATATATCTATATAGTTATTTATATATATATATATATATATATATATATATATATATATATATATATACACATATTGACATGCATAGATGGATATGTATAGGTACATATATAAACACTCAGATATTTACATATACACAGCAGTATATGTCTACACATAGACATATAGAGATACATATGCACATATACTTATGGATATCTACATATTTTATTTTATTTACATTTGTTAACCAGGAAAGTTCGACTTGGAATTAGCCAATTTTCAGCGGAGGCCCGGGTTGAAATGCTCCAGATGCATGTCTTTGTAATGTGGGTGGGAACTGGAGCACCCGGAGGAAACCAACACGAATGCAAGGAGGACATGCAGACTCCATGCAGAAGGCACCCAAGCCGAGAATTGAACTGGAGAATCTCTTGCTGTGAGGCGATAACTCTACCACTGCACCACTGCGCCATTCATATATATTGACAGTATTAAGTATATCAGAATAGATATGTATGCACATATAGTTATAGATATCTACATATTTATCTACATAAATAGGCATATCTGTACACATAAGATGTGAATACATATATAGCTACATATATATATACATATATATATATATATATATATATATATATATATATATATATGTGTGTGTGTGTGTGTGTGTGTGTGTGTGTGTGTGTGTGTGTGTGTGTGTGTGTGTGTGTGTGTGCATATATGAAGAGATCTACACATGGCCATATATATGATGCACTATACAGATGTGTATACAGACATATGTATGAATATACATGTGTATGTACATGTAGACATATATCAACATATTATATGCATGTATCCATATTCCTGTCATGTGCAAACCTCACAATTGTGTATACCCTCCCAGATGTATCTCACCATATGTATCTGATATGTGTACATTATGATAAACATATGTGATGCAACAGTCATATTAATAACAAATACTACACAATTGTGGAAGTAAAGGTAATTGTTCAATACTAATCAATATGTGTATTGAGAGATATATTGGAAAAGCAACAGCTGTCTTCACAGTGGTCATGCCGTAGTGATTAAATTTTGTGACTATAGTGTATAGGGTCCAAGGTTCAAGGTCTGTTCATTTTGTTGCTGGGCAGAACAAGGGCTGTCATATGCAGAGTGGTTAAGGCAGTTTTGAGCAGCTGTAAGTGCGTTTGCTTGGGTTTGCATGTAGCTAAGTGGTGCTAAGCTACTGATAAACATACGGGTGCTTACACAGTGTAGGCTTCGCTTACCAATGCGCAAATCAGCTTAGCTGTTATATTGGAGCAATGTTGATAACTGCTAAGCATGGCTTAGCCCTGGTAACCAGTTCACACCAGCCAGTCTGATAACATAGCAGGGTAATGGCATCTGTAATAAGTGCATGTAATGTCATGTACAATACATGCACCTATGTGCTGTCATTACAGTAGCAAGGGGTGTGAGTGTCATGTCGGGAACACTGATGTATATGAGGCCTGTACAGCACTGTTATCCATGTGAATGTGTTACATACAGGAGTAGTAGCCCAGGGTACGTGCTGTCACACTGGCATGTAGTGTACCATGGTGGTACTACTGTTGACAGTGCTGTCCCAGGCAAGAGTAGAGTGCTAAATGTAGTACTGACAACAGGCACACCTGCAGGCATAGCTGGACTCTGAGGCCTCTCTTTTGTATACCTGGTTTGTGAGCTGTGTCACAGTATATATCCCCTACTGGATATATCCGAAATGTGGAATGTAGCTGTAGACTACTGTCTGTACAGCACATGTTAGTGAAGGCTTCCAACATGTAGTTATGGCATGCATAATGCTGTTAAACATCTGTCAACACATTCATCCTACTGCATATCTACTTGCTAAGCTGATGACTGTCAGTCCCTGTACAGATGTGCAGATGGCAAGTATCCAGCTGGGATATGTACAGGCAACCTATGCTTGATTGAAACTTACATGTCTGCCTAGCTGTGTAAGAACTGTCACATATAGGAGACAACACCCTGTACACACCACATCCCACGGGTACTTCCACTACACTACCACAGTCAACAGAACATGTTTGGGTACAGGTCTCCATCACAAACACTAACCATGTGTTGTAATGCATGTTGCATACATGTCAACTTGATAACCTCAGTGGCCATGTGCAGGAGGCACTCAGAGGATTGGCTGATGCATGTCAGTCTCACCATGAGGGTCACCACAGAGTTGTTTGTTGATAGTTTGCCTGCTGCCACATAGCAGGTAGCAGGAATCCACTGTACACACATCCGCTACACAATCCATCTCTCCATGGACAATAGCTAGGTACACAGCTATGACCACTTG